>NC_057800.1:91195634-91360038 GCF_018294505.1 Triticum aestivum
CTCGGCAACCTTCAAGCGGAATCCTGGTGAGGGTGTCGGCCACGACCTAACTAACCACACACGACTCTAGTCCAGGTTTATCACCTATTCAGGTTCCATCCGCAAGGAGATCCGGCCGGGGTGTCGCTCACAGCCCCAAACAATGTGTGCAGGGTTCCCAAGCCCACCTCGCTGGATGGATCTACGCTTGGTACACTGTGCCACTTGTGCCTAGTCTGTCCCAAGCCCACCTGGTCGGGTGCCACTTGGTAGACTACTAACACTACCTACAAACACCAGAAACTATTTGCAACTCCTGGACAGAGATCAAGTTGGCTAATAAGTCGAGAGGGGCACTTAAGCATTCCAATGTGTGGTAGTAGCTAGTCATTGGACAACATACACAGAACTCAGTGCTTAAGGACGGCTCCAGTGAGACAACCCACCATGTACTCCTACATGGCCTCTCACCGCTACCTTTACCAAATCGTGTTCACACGCTTAACTCTCAGCACTAGAAACTGGCGTACCACTCCAATTCATTCCCGGTGAATCAGACCTGACACAACTCTAAGCAATAGCAGGCATGGCATGGCAAGAACACAACATGGCTCAATCAACTCCTACACATGCTAGTGGGTTTTAACTATTTACTCTGGCAATGACAGATCATGCAGAGGAATGGGTTCAACTACCGCAGCATAAAGTAGCAGTTGAATCATTGTTGTCCTAATGCAATAAAAGAGAGCAGGAGCGAGAGAGTAGGATTGTATCAGAATGAACAAGGGGGTTTGCTTGCCTGGTAGATCAACAGGGGCACTGCTCCACAGACAGGTACTCTGAAGCACTCTCTGGAGCAGAACCTATCGAGAAGGAACGGTGTCGACAATCAATACACAAGCATATGCAACAATATGATGCATGAACATGGCATGTAGATGTGATGATGTTTGAGCTAATGCAGCTAGCATTCAATTGGATGAAGTCCATTTGAACCAAGAATTCAAATGCAACTCCAAGTTAAGTCTTTATAAATGCCATTTATATGTTTTCACCTATACAGCAAGTGTAAGTTGGTTCGACATGCATGAAAATGGTACAGATGGATAGATTGCATTTTTCTGATAATTTTTCATATATAAATTATTTCAATCTGAGCTACGGTTGAATTTCTATGAATTTTTGAAGTTTATATCATTTTCTGGAACTTCCTGATTTAATTTAAAACCAGAAAAGAAATAATTGCGTCAGCACTGCATCATGCTTGCTTCAAGAAGTCAACAACGCTGACTGGTCGAACCTGACATGTGGGGTCCACACCTTAGTGTCATAGTTAGTTAACAGTGTTAATTAGATATTAAACTAATCCTAACAGAAACATTAGTAGGGCCGGGCCCCACCTGTCATTGACCCTGGGTAGTCAAACCCCAGGTCAACTAGGGGGTTTAGACCCGGTCAACCCCACCGGCATTTAGCCGCCGGCGAGGCCGAACGCGGCGGAGGGGCTCGGCATCACCGTTCCAACGACCAAAAGAACGGCGGAGACCATCAGGGCGTAGCCCGCGCTCGTCCGCACCGATTGGAGCAAGTGGGAGAGGCGGGGCGGCCGGAGCTCGCCGGAGCGAAGCTCGGGGCAGCGACCGGAGCACGGCCAAGTGCGGGCGAGGGCTGCGGTGCATGGGAAAGCAAGCGGAGAGGCTCTACGGCCTCCTGGCGTCACCAGGAGCAAGGTGACGCGCTCGGCTGCGGGCTGCGGTGGCCAGGGAGACGGCGGCAACATGGACGGCGGCGGGGCGCTTCGGCCATCTATGAAACGATGGCTACAGCGAGCGGCAAGCTACGCGGTTAGGGGGAAAGGTTCATGGCCTCACAGTGAGCACGAAGGGCTTGACGGCGAGTTCGGGGAGGTCCGGACGGCGACGAATTTGACGGCGGCAATCTGCGTGGCCAGAGATGAAGATGATGGCGGTGGCGACGATACGGTGCGTCCCCGGTTACCTGGCTCGTCGAGGACGTAGAGGACGTCGTAGTGGAGCTCTCGGGCACAGAGAGAGGTCGAGGGGGAGGCGGTGGCTGCGGCAACAGCGAGCGGCAGCGACGGTGGTGTTCGGATGTCGCGTGAGAAAGAGCGAGGGAGAGGAGGGAAGGCCAGGGGGAGAGAGAGAGAGAGCGGTGTGGGGCGGCGCGTGGCCTCGCGCGGGGCATCCAGGCGTCGAGGGAGAGGGGCAGGTAGGCAGGAGGCATGGCGGCACGGCGGTGCGCGCGCGTCGGCCACACGCCCTGTCCTCCTGGCGAGAGGTCAGGGACGACTGGCGTCGGCCAGCTGGCTGGGCTGGGCTGGCCTGCCGGGCCGTTGGGCTGCCAGGTAGGAGGCCCAGGTAAGGGTTTTTTTTCCTTTTCTATTTTTCTGACATTTGTTTTGATTTAATAAAAATACCAAATCATTTTATTTAATTATGTAAAATTTTGCAGGGACCTAAGGAATTAATCCAAAGCCCCTCACCAAAATTCAGAATTATTGGACAATATTTTGTATATATAAAAATATTTATCCAACGCAAATAAATACTAGATTAATTCCAAATGCCCAAAATAATTACTTATGAGCTCTTTAAAATATTGGTTTGATTTTTATCTCTGTCCAACATTTTCAGAGAGCAACATGAGCATTTTCTTGGACCCTTTTGGAGCAATTTTTACTTGGGTCATTTTCAAAAATGATTTTGAGGGTTTCACAAATCCCTATTTCAAATTCAAATGGAATTTAAACATGATGCAAGCATGAAGGGCTAGCCTAGGTCATACCAGAACTAGGGATGTGACAACTCACCCCCACTCGAAAGAATCTCGTCCCGAGATTCAGGAGTCGGCGGAAAGAAAGTGGGGTACTCAAGTCGAAGACGGTCTTCACGCTCCCAAGTAGCTTCTCTCTCGGAATGATGAGACCACTGAACCTTGAGAAACTTGATGTTATGATGTCGAGTGACACGCTCTGCTTGATCAAGGATGCGAACAGGGTACTCTCGATAGGTGAGGTTATCTTGAAGATCAAGCGCTTCGTGGTCCACTCCGCGGATGGGATCCGAGAAGCAACGCCTGAGTTGAGAGACGTGGAAGACATCATGAACTCGAGAAAGATGTGGGGGTAGTTCCAACTGGTAGGCAACCTCTCCTCGTTTAGCGAGAATGCGAAAAGGACCAATGTAATGAGGAGCCAACTTGCCCTTGATACCGAAACGATGGGTACCCTTCAAGGGAGTAACCCGAAGATAAGCCTTGTCGCCAACTTCATAAGCCACTTCCTTATGACGACGGTCATACTGGCTCTTTTGACGAGATTGGGCTGTTTTCAAATTCTCACGAATGATGCGAACTTGCTCTTCTGCCTCCTGGATCATATCCGGTCCAAAGAATTTTCTTTCACCAGTTTTTGACTAGTTCAAAGGTGTTCGACATCTTCGTCCATACAGAACCTCAAAAGGAGCTTTCTTGAGGCTGGATTGGTAGCTATTGTTATAAGAAAACTCGGCGAAGGGAAGACACTTCTCCCAATCCATACCGAATGAGATAACACAAGCTCTAAGCATGTCTTCGAGAATTTGGTTGACCATTTCCACCTGACCACTTGATTGAGGGTGGAAAGCGGTACTGGAGGAAAGATGGGTGCCCATGGCAGTTTGGAAACTTTCCCAAAAATGAGAAGTTAAAATACTACCACGGTCTGTATTGATCTCTAGTGGGACACCATGAAGTGAAACTATTCAAAAAATATATAAGTCAGCGAGCTGACTAGCAGTGATACTCTCTCGAACAGGTAGGAAGTGAGCCACTTTGGAAAGACGATCAATGACTACGAAGATAGGATTATTCCCTTTCTTGGTCCTGGGAAAGCCAGTGATGAAGTCCATACCAACTTTATCACATTTCCATTCAGGAATAGCTAAAGGCTGAAGGGTGCCAGCAGGCCTTTGATGCTCTGCCTTAACGCGATGACAAATGTCACAGATAGAAATGAACTGAGCAATTTCTCTCTTCATCCTAGTCCACCAGAACCTCTGGCGTAGGTCTTGATACATCTTAGTGCTACCGGGATGAATTGTGAGAGGAGATTCATGAGCCTCCTTAATAATCAGTTGTCGCAGATGTTGATTCTTGGGAACCACCAAGCAATTCTCAAAGAAAACAACACCTCGATCATCCATAGAGAAACATCCACCAACTCCCTTCTTAATGTTTCTCTTGATGCGGATAACACCCCTATCAAACTTCTGATCAGTAATGATCTGATCCTCAATGGTAGGTTTCGCCACCAAGGTAGAAAGGAATCCGTGAGGAGCAATGTGAAGGATAAGCTTACATAACTCCTCATGGAGAAGTGGATGGCCCTGTTGCAACATGAGATTGTTGCAATAGGACTTACGACTTAGCGCATCAGCCATGACATTCCCCTTGCCTAGGGTGTAGGTAATTCCTAAGTCGTAATCTGAGATCAACTCCAACCAACGTCTTTGCCTAAGGTTCAAATCTGGTTGGGTGAAGATATACTTGAGACTCTGGTGGTCGGTGTATATCTCGCAACGTTTACCAAGAAGGTAATGTCGCCATGTCTTAAGTGCATAGACTACAGCCGCAAGCTCTAGATCATGTGTAGGATAATTCTTCTCATGTGGATGCAACTGCCGAGATGCATAGGCAATCACATGGCGATCTTGCATAAGAATGCAACCTAGTCCCTGTCGTGAGGCATCACAATAGATAACAAAGTCCTTAGTGAAATCCGGTGGCACAAGTATGGGAGCAGAAGTCAGGCGTCTTTTCAGTTCCTGAAAGTTGTACTCACACTGTGGGGACCACTCAAACTTTTTATCTTTCTTGAGAAGTTTCGTGAGAGGTTTGGCCACTTTGGAGAAGTTCTCAACAAAGCGGCGACAATAACTGGCTAGGCCAAGGAAACTCCTAACTTGCTTAACCGTTTCAGGTGGAGTCCAATCAAGAATGGCTTGAACTCTTTCAGGATTGCCAGCAATGCCCTTACCAGAGATTACGTGGCCGAGATAGGTCACTTCTAGCAACCAAAATTCGCACTTGGAGAACTTGGCATAAAGGCGGTGCTCTCTGAGTTTCTCTAACACAAGTCTAAGATGTTCGGCATGTTCTTCCTCGTTCTTCGAGTAAATAAGGATATCATCGAGGTAAACCACGACGAACTTATCTAAGTACTCCATGAAGATCGAGTTCATCAAGCGAGAGAATGTAGATGGAGCATTGGTTAGACCAAAGGACATGACGGTGTACTCGTACTGACCATAACGAGTGACAAAAGCCATTTTAGGAATGTCCCCGTTTCTGATCTTGATTTGGTAGTAGCCTAACCTCAAATCCATCTTGGAGAAGACTGAGGATCCAGCAAGCTGATCATACAGATCGTTGATCCTGGGGAGCGGATACTTGTTCTTTATCGTGACCAAATTAACGGGGCGATGATCTACAACCATCCGGTCCGTACCATCCTTCTTCTTGACAAAGAGGACGGGGCAAGCCCAAGGAGAAGAACTAGGACGGATGAAACCCTTTTGCAAGGACTCATCAAGTTGTTCCTTAAGCTCAGCTAGCTCTAAGGGTGCCATCTTGTAAGGTCTCCTAGAAATTGGGGCGGTGCCGGGGATAAGATCTATAACAAACTCTACATCTCTGTCAGGTGGAATACCTAGCAGTTCCTCTGGAAAGACATCCGGAAAGTCGCGAACTACCGGGATATCTTCAAGGTCAGGAAGAGGGCTGGCATTTAGAGAATATAGTTGACGCCTTGCGATTTTGGTGGAGATAGTGACTATCTTGCCAGAGGGGTGTGTGAGCTGAACAGACCTGGTGTAACAATCAATCTTGGCATAATGAGATTTCATCCAGTCCATACCCAAGATGATGTTAATATCTGAAGACTTAAGGGATATCAAGGAAGCTAGGAATACAAGTCTGTCAACATGTATTTCATTGCCATGACTTATCCTAGAAGTTTGCCACTTGGATCCAGGAGTTTGAATGAGTCTTGGGGAGGGCATATCACAAAATGACATGTCGTGCAAGCGGGCATAACTTTCAGAAATGAAGGAGTGAGATGCTCCAGTATCGAATAGAACCGAAGCTGGATGACAGTTGACAAGGAGTGTGCCAAGAACGACATCTGGATCATCATGAGCGTCTTTAGCTGAGACGTGATGCACACGTCCAAGTTCAGTGGAAGCTGACTTGGCACTGATCATCTTGCGTGATGGCTTACTACCACGTCCAACAGACTTCTCGGGCTGGGGTGGAGCAACACGGGTCTGAGTGCAATTACGGGCAATGTGGCCTGGCTCTCCGCACTTGTAACAAATCTTGGAGGTATGACATGGACCCGCATTGACAAGTGGTCTACCAATAGGCATGGGTGTAGCATGTAACTGAACTGGGTGAGGCGCCACATAAGATGGCCTCGGTGAATAACCAGGTGGAAGAGCGGAGTTCGGAACCCAAATCCGGCGCTTCTGCGAAGTAGAACCGGAAGAAGAACCCAAATCATGGGTGTGCTTACGAGACTCCTCGTAAGTGAGTTGAGCTGTCTCTGCATTAATGGCCTTATTCACAAGAGCCTGGAATGTATTGCAATGGTGCAAGTGGAGATCACGACGCAACTTGGGGTTGAGACCCTTCCGGAACCTAGCCTGTGATTTCTACTACACAACCTTCTTCTTGTAGACGTTGTTGGGCCTCCAAGTGCAGAGGTTTGTAGGACAGTAGCAAATTTCCCTCAAGTGGATGACCTAAGTTTTATCAATCCGTAGGAGGCGTAGGATGAAGATGGTCTCTCTAAAGCAACCCTGCAACCAAATAACAAAGAGTCTCTTGTGTCCCCAACACACCCAATACAATGGTAAATTGTATAGGTGCACTAGTTCGGCGAAGAGATGGTGATACAAGTGCAATATGGATGGTAGATAAAGGTATTTGTAATCTGAAAATATAAAAACAGCAAGGTAACTAATGATAAAAGTGAGCGTAAGCGGTATTGCAATGATAGGAAATAAGGCCTAGGGTTCATACTTTCACTAGTGTAAGTCCTCTCAACAATACTAACATAATTGGATCATAAAATTATCCCTCAACATGCAACAAAGAGTCACTCCAAAGTCACTAATAGCGGAGAACGAACGAAGAGATTATGGTAGGGTACGAAACCACCTCAAAGTTATTCTTTCCAATCAATCCGTTGGGCTATTCCTATAAGTGTCACAAACAGCCCTAGAGTTCGTACTAGAATAACACCTTAAGATACAAATCAACCAAAACCCTAATGTCACCTAGATACTTCAATGTCACCTCAAGTATCCGTGGGCATGATTATACGATATGCATCACACAATCTCAATTCATCTATCCCACCAACACAAAGAACCTCAAAGAGTGCCCCAAAGTTTCTACCGGAGAATCACGACGAAAACGTGTGCCAACCCCTATGCATAGGTTCCCAATGTCACGAAACCCGCAAGTTGGTCACCAAAACATACATCAAGTGGCACGTGGTATCCCATTGTCACCACAGATATCCACGGCAAGACATACATCAAGTGTTCTCAAGTCTTTAAAGACTCAATCCGATAAAATTACTTCAAAGGGGAAACTCGATTCATTACAAGAGAGAAGAGGGGGGAAGAAACATCATATGATCCAAATATAATAGCAAAGCTCGCGGTACATCAAGATCGTATCATCTCCAGAACACGAGAGAGAGAGAGAGAGATCAAACACATAGCTACTGGTACATACCCTTAGCCCCGAGGGAGAACTACTCCCTCCTCGTCATGGAGAGCACCGGGATGATGAAGATGGCCACCGGAGAAGGATTGCCCCCTCCGGCAGGGTGCCGGAACGGGTCTAGATTGAATTTTGGTGGCTACGGAGGCTTCTGGCGGCGGAACTCCCGATCTATGTTGCTCCCAAATGTTTTTAGGGTATATGGAGATATATAGGCAAAAGGAGCACGTCGGTGGAGCTCCGAGGGGCCCACGAGGCAGGGGGGCGCCCCCAGGGGGCGCGCCCTCCACCCTCGTGACCTCCTCGGAAACTTCTTGGAGTAGGGTCCAAGTCTCCTGGATCACGTTCGGTGAGAAGATCACGTCCCGAAGGTTTCATTCCGTTTGGACTCCGTTTGATATTCTGTTTCCTCGAAATACTGAAATAGGCAAAAAACAGCAATTCTGGGCTGGGCCTCCGGTTAATAGGTTAGTCCCAAAAATAATATAAAAGTGGAAAATAAAGCCCAATATAGTCCAAAACAGTAGATAAAGTAGCATGGAGCAATCAAAAATTATAGATACGTTGGAGACGTATCAGGCATCCCCAAGCTTAATTCCTGCTCGTCCTCGAGTAGGTAAATGATAAAAAGAGAATTTTTGATGCGGAGTGATACTTTGGCATAATTTCAATGTAAATCTTCTTAATCATGGTATGAATATTCAGATCCGAAAGGTTCAAGACAAAAGTTCATATTGACATAAAAAATGATAATACTTCAAGCATACTAATCAAACAATTATGTCATCTCAAAATAACATGGCCAAAGGAAGTTCATCCCTACAAAATCATATAGTTAGGCTATGCTTCATTTTCGTCACACAAAGATGTTCCCAACTTCTATACCCCCGATGACAAGCCAAGCAATTGTTTCATACTCAAATAATCTCAAACTTTTTCAACCTTCACACAATACATGAGCGCGAGCCATGGACATAGCACTATGGGTGGTATAGAATATGATGATGGGGATTGTGTGGAGAAGACAAAAAAGGAGAAGGTCTCACATCAACGAGGCTAATCAATGAGCTATGGAGATGCCCATCAATTGATGTTAATGCAAGGAGTAGGGATTGCCATGCGACGGATGCACTAGAGCTAAGAATGCTCAACAAAAGAAAACTAGTGGGTGTGCATCCAACTTGCTTGCTCATGAAGACCTAGGGCATTTTGAGGAAGCCCATCGTTGGAATATACAAGCCAAGTTCTATAATGAAAAATTCCCACTAGTATGAACAAGACAACTTATGATACTCACTATATGAAATCATGGTGCTACTTTGAAGCACAAATATATGAGACTCACTACATGAAGAACAAGGTGCTACTTTGAAGCACAAGTGTGGAAAAAGAGATATTAGCATTGCCCTTTTTATTTTCTCTCTCTTTTTTTTGGGCATTTCTTTTTTTCTTTTTGGCCTTTCTCTCTCTTTTTTGATTGGGCAATGCTCTAATAATGATGATCATCACACTTCTATTGATTACAACATAATGATTACAACTCGATACTAGAACAAGATATGACTCTATATGAATGCCTCCGGCGGTGTACCGGGATGGTGCAATGAATCAAGAGTGACATGTATGAAAAATAATGCATGGTGGCTTTGCCACAAATACGATGTCAACTACAAGATCATGCAATGGCAATATGACAAAAGTAAAGCATGTCATGATGATGATGATGATGATGATGATGGTGGAAGTTGCATGGCAATATATCTCGGAATGGCTATGGAAATGCCATGATAGGTAGGTATGGTGGCTGTTTTGAGGAAGATATAGGGATGTTTATGTGTGAAAGAGCGTATCATATCACGGGGTTTGGATGCACCGGCGAAGTTTGCACCAACTCTCAATGTGAGAAAGGGCAATGCACGGTACCGAAGAGGCTAGCAAATGGCGGAAAGGTAAAAGTGCGTATAATCCATGGACTCAACATTAGTCAAAAAAACTCATATACTTATTGCAAAAATTTAGAAGTCATCAAAAATCAAGTACTACGCGCATGCTCCTAGGGGGATAGATTGGTAGGAAAAGACCATCGCTCGTCCCCGACCACCACTCATAAGGATGCACAAGCCAGGTACACTTCATGCTTCAAAATTGTTACACAACTTTAACCATACGTGCATGCTACGGGACTTGATAACTTCAACACAAGTATTTCTCAAATTCACAACTACTCAACTAGCACGACTATGATATTATCACCTCCATATCTCAAAACAATTATCAAGCATCAAACTTATCTTAGTATTCAACCCACTAAAAAGAAAGTTTCACATATCTTGAATACCAAGTATATTAACATTAAGCGAATTACCATGCTATTAATGACTCTCAAAATAATCTATGTGAAACATGAGAGTTCATCTATTTCTTAAAAATAAAACTACCACCATGCTCTAAAAGGTACAAGTGAAGCACTAGAGCAAACAACAAACTACTCCAAAAGATATAAGTGAAGATCAATGAGTAGTCGACTAATTATGTAACTATGTGAAGACTCTCCCATTTAATAATTTCAGATCTTGGTATTGTATCCAAACAGCAAGAAAAACAAAATAAAATGACATGACGCTCCAAGCAAAACACATATCATGTGGTGAATAAAAATATAGCTCCAAGTAAAGTTACCGATGAACGAAGACGAAAGAGGGGATGCCTTCCGGGGCATCCCCAAGCTTAGGCTCTTGGTTGTACTTGAATATTACCTTGGGGTGCCTTGGGCATCCCCAAGCTTAGGCTCTTGCCACTCCTTATTCCATAGTCCATCGAATCTTTACCCAAAACTTGAAAACTTCACAACACAAAACTTAAAGTAGAAAACTCGTGAGCTCCGTTAGTATAAGAAAATAAATCACCACTTCAAGGTACTGTAATGAACTCATTCTTTATTTATATTGGTGTTAAACATACTGTATTCCAACTTATCTATGGTTTATAAACTATTTTACTAGCCATAGATTCATCAAAATAAGTAAACAACACATGAAAAACAGAATCTGTCAAAAACAGAACAGTCTGTAGTAATATGGATCAAACGTATACTTATGGAACCCCAAAAATTCTAAAATAAATTGCTTGACCTGAGGAATTTAACTATTAATCATCTGCAAAAAGAATTAACTAAATAGAACTCTCCAAATAAAAATGGCAGCAATTCTCGTGAGCGCTAAAGTTTCTGTTTTTGACAGCATGATCATAAAGACTTCACCCAAGTATTCCCAAAGGTTCTACTTGGCACAAACACTAATTAAACACATAAAACCACATCTAAACATAGGCTAGATGAATTATTTATTACTAAACAGGAGCAAAAAGCAAGGAACTAAAATAAAATAGGGTTGCCTCCCAACAAGCGCTATCGTTTAACGCCCCTAGCTAGGCATGATGATTTCAATGATGCTCACATAAAAGATAAGAATTGAAACATAAATAGAGCATCATGAAGAATATGACTAGCACATTTAAGTCTAACATACTTCCTATGCATAGGGATTTTGTGAGCAAACAACTTGTGGGAACAAGAATCAACTTGCATAGGAAGGTAAGACAAGCATAACTTCAAGACCTTAAGCACATAGAGAGGAAACTTGATATTATTGCAATTCCTACAAGCATATGTTCCTCCCTCATAATAATTTTCAGTAGCATCATGAATGAATTAAACAATATAACCAGCACCTAAATCATTCTTTTCATGATCTACTAGCATAGAAAATTTACTACTCTCCACACAAGCAAAATTCTTCTCATGAATAATAGTGGGAGCAAACTCAACAAAATAACTATCATGTGATTGAAAAATAAGATCAAGATGACAAGTTTCATGGTTATCATTATTCTTTAAATCATTCGTGTCATCACAATAATCATCATAGATAGGAGGCATGCTTTCATCATAGTAAATTTTCTCATCAAAGCTTGGGGGACAAAAAATATCATCTTCATCAAACATAGCTTCCCCAAGCTTGTGGCTTTGCATATCATTAGCATCATGGATACTCAAGGAATTCATACTAACAACATTGCAATCATGCCCATCATTCAAATATTTAGTGCCAAACATTTTATAGATTTCTTCTTCTAGCACTTGAGCACAATTATCCTTTCCATCATACTCACGAAAGATATTAAAAAGGTGAAGCGTATGAGACAAACTCAATTCCATTTTTTATAGTTTTCTTTTATAAACTAAACTAGTGATAAAACAAGAAACTAAAAGACTCGATTTCAAGATCTAAAGATATACCTTCAAGCACTCACCTCCCCGGCAACGGCGCCAGAAAAGAGCTTGATGTCTACTACACAACCTTCTTCTTGTAGACGTTGTTGGGCCTCCAAGTGCAGAGGTTTGTAGGACAGTAGCAAATTTCCCTCAAGTGGATGACCTAAGGTTTATCAATCCGTAGGAGGCGTAGGATGAAGATGGTCTCTCTCAAGCAACCCTGCAACCAAATAACAAAGAGTCTCTTGTGTCCCCAACACACCCAATACAATGGTAAATTGTATAGGTGCACTAGTTCGGCGAAGAGATGGTGATACAAGTGCAATATGGATGGTAGATAAAGGTATTTGTAATCCTAAAGTATAAAAACAGCAAGGTAACTAATGATAAAAGTGAGCGTAAACGGTATTGCAATGATAGGAAATAAGGCCTAGGGTTCATACTTTCACTAGTGTAAGTCCTCTCAACAATACTAACATAATTGGATCATAAAATTATCCCTCAACATGCAACAAAGAGTCACTCCAAAGTCACTAATAGCGGAGAACGAACGAAGAGATTATGGTAGGGTACGAAACCACCTCAAAGTTATTCTTTTCAATCAATCCGTTCGGGTATTCCTATAAGTGTCACAAGCAGCCCTAGAGTTCATACTAGAATAACACCTTAAGATACAAATCAACCAAAACCCTAATGTCACCTAGATACTTCAATGTCACCTCAAGTATCCGTGGGCATGATTATACGATATGCATCACACAATCTCAATTCATCTATTCAACCAACACAAAGAACATCAAAGAGTGCCCCAAAGTTTCTACCGGAGAATCACGACGAAAACGTGTGCCAACCCCTATGCATAGGTTCCCAATGTCACAAAACCCGCAAGTTGGTCACCAAAACGTGCATCAAGTGGCACGTGGTATCCCATTGTCACCACAGATATCCACGACAAGACATACATCAAGTGTTCTCAAGTCTTTAAAGACTCAATCCGATAAAATTACTTCAAAGGGGAAACTCGATTCATTACAAGAGAGAAGAAGGGGTAAGAAACATCATAGGATCCAAATATGATAGCAAAGCTCGCGATACATCAAGATCATATCATCTCAAGAACACGAGAGAGAGAGAGAGAGAGAGAGAGATCAAACACATAGCTACTGGTACATACCCTCAGCCCCAAGGGAGAACTACTCCCTCCTCGTCATGGAGAGCACCGGGATGATGAAGATGGCCACCGAAGAAGGATTGCCCCCTCCGGCAGGGTGCCGGAACGGGTCTAGATTGAATTTTGGTGGCAACGGAGGCTTCTGGTGGCGGAACTCCCGATCTATGTTGCTCCCAGATGTTTTTAGGGTATATGGAGATATATAGGCGGAAGGAGCACGTCGGTGGAGCTTCGAGGGGCCCATGAGGCAGGGGGCGCACCCAGGGGGCGCGCCCTCCACCCTCGTGACCTCCCCGGAAACTTCTTGGAGTAGGGTCCAAGTCTCCTGGATCACGTTCGGTGAGAAGATCACGTTCCCGAAGGTTTCATTCCGTTTGGACTCCGTTTGATATTCTGTTTCCTCGAAATACTGAAATAGGCAAAAAAACAGCAATTCTGGGTTGGGCCTCCGGTTAATAGGTTAGTCCCAAAAATAATATAAAAGTGGAAAATAAAGCCGAATATAGTCCAAAACAGTAGATAAAGTAGCATGGAGCAATCAAAAATTATAGATACGTTGGAGACGTATCATCCTGCTTCTTGGCGTCTGCGGACACCTCTTCTGTAGCATAGCGGGCAAGGTTCTCAAATTTCCTACTGTAGGCATCAACAGCCATCTTACTCTGGGTGAAACTACAGAACTCTTCTCTCTTGCGGTCAATGAGAGCCTGAGGAATGTGATGCTCGCGAAAAGCCTCAGTGAAATCTCTCCAGGTGGTTATCTGGCCAGCTGGAAGCATAGCCTCATAGTTCTGCCACCAAAGACTAGCAGGACCTTCCAGGTGATAAGTAGCATAGGTGACCTTGTCACTTTCAGCTATGTTCGCAAAACGCAGCTTGTGAGTGATACTACGAAGCCAGTCATCTGCATCAAGTGGTTCGATGGAATGATGGAAGGTAGGTGGTTTCAGACCAATGAGATCATAAATGGTCGCTGACTCCTTGCACTGGGGTGCGGTGTTCTCCTCGATACGTGCTAACAAGCGGTTGGTCTCACGCTTGTTCATCTCAACTTCTAACATGAACTTTGCCAACGAAGACTGATCGGGAGGAACCTCATCCCTACCATCTCCGTGGTTTCGGCTACGAGCAACAGAACTTTGATTAACCGACAACATCCTAAAGAACGAAACCAAGGAAAACAAAGATGGATTCAACATCATCATAAGGATGTAGAATATAGTACAAAGAAAATACTATCTCTTGAACTCCTAGGACAATTCCGGCAGCATAACGGTAGTAGAATGCTCAAAATGAAACATTCTGCAAGGACGGGGTAGCACCAAACTCAACATCATCACTCAGGGTTCTGAGATATTACTAAGCAGACTACACCGGAAGTACTTGAAAACTAGAATATGACTCTGATCAACCAATCCTATGGGACTATGGAGTAGTAACACGTGATCCTGATAGACAGAAGAGGAAGCCTAGTTCCTTAACCCCGTAGGAAAGATAGGATGACTCAGATCAGAGGGCCAAGAGGTAAAAGGAGTAAAAAGAGCCTTACGTTCCCTTCCACAATCAATTCCCTTAAATAACTAAAGAATTTCTAGACTCAACTTCGACCAGGTTGGCTTGGAAATCCTACAGGCAGTCAGGCTCTGATACCAAAGCTGTTGGGACCCCGATTCCAAGCCACATCGATCTAGCCGGTAACACCTCATATCACTTTGTGGCCTCACGCACGGTATCCCCACGGTGTCGCCTTACCCTGGCCCGGGACCGTTTGCGCCTTTTGGCTCACGTATATGATTGTGTCGCTAGCATCCATATGACAGAGAACCCAGGCCGACATGGCTAGTCGTGAACACAAAGCGGCACAGACCTATGGAGATAGGCATACATGAATCACATCGAGCATGTCGGTCAATAGCGTATGAATCCTGGCTGTAGCACTGGGCTAACAGGATCTCCGGATGTCACCGCGTGACATTTCCCCGAAGGGACAGACACAGGAACGAAATGAAACACATGCCGGCCAGTCAAGTGTCCTGAGTAGTAGTGCTGGGCTAGCAGGACTCCGGCGAACCGGGCTGTAGCGGACTACTATGGCTCAAGGAAGCACTAGACTACATTTCCCCATAAGAGAGGCTGCCAAGGATAAACAACTAGATTGTCGGATCCCACACATAGCAATACATGTCACATGTACGCATAACATGCAAGTATGTGTTGTACAACATGGCATCACAACATAACGCAAACTCATATAGATAAAGGCTCAGAAGAGCCACATAGCATTAATACAAACAGGGGTCACATGACCCATCATTCAGAGCATACAAGCAACGGAAGCATTACATGTCTGAGTACAGACAATTACAAAAGAAAAAGGCCGAGAAGCCTGACTATCTACAAGTCCCTCCAAGGTACAAGATCATAGCTGAGGTAACAAGCTACTCGTCGAAGTCCAAGCGGTACTACTAGTGAGACAGATGTCTCACCTGCAAAACATAAATAAAGCAAACGTGAGTACAAAGGTACTCAACAAGACTTACATCAGATTCTATCATACATGCTTTTGTATCAAGAAGGTAATGTGGGGTTTAGTTGCAGCAAGCCAGCTTTGACTCAGTGGTTATCCTGTTCTACGGCAACGAGAAACTTCTTTGAGGTGAGGCAGCGCACACGAGTCCACTAAACACCACATCAATACACCACTATGGATTCATCCTCGTCTTCTCACGAGAAGGCCATCCATAGCACTCACACTTTTCTTGAGCATTTTAGAGTATCCACTTTAAGTTGTCTATGTACCACGTAAGCATCCAGGAAGTCCATAACCGAGGACACGGCTATTCGAATAGATCATGATAACCCTGCAGGGGTGTACTTCTTCACACATGCTCCCACCACTCATCACCATGTACACGTCATGTACCTCGGCAACCTTCAAGCGGAATCCTGGTGAGGGTGTCGGCCACGACCTAACTAACCACACACGACTCTAGTCCAGGTTTATCACCTATTCAGGTTCCATCCGCAAGGAGATCCGGCCGGGGTGTCGCTCACGGCCCCAAACAATGTGTGCAGGGTTCCCAAGCCCACCTCGCCGGATGGATCTACGCTTGGTACACCGTGCCACTTGTGCCTAGTCTGTCCCAAGCCCACCTGGTCGGGTGCCACTTGGTAGACTACTAACACTACCTACAAACACGAGAAACTATTTGCAACTCCTGGACAGAGATCAAGTTGGCTAATAAGTTGAGAGGGGCACTTAAGCATTCCAATGTGTGGTAGTAGCTAGTCATTGGACAACATACACGGAACTCAGTGCTTAAGGACGGCTCCAGTGAGACAACCCACCATGTACTCCTACATGGTCTCTCACCGCTACCTTTACCAAATCGTGTTCACACGCTTAACTCTCAGCACCAGAAACTGGCGTACCACTCCAATTCATTCCCGGTGAATCAGACCTGACACAACTCTAAGCAATAGCAGGCATGGCATGGCAAGAACACAACATGGCTCAATCAACTCCTACACATGCTAGTGGGTTTTAACTATTTACTCTGGCAATGACAGATCATGCAGAGGAATGGGTTCAACTACCGCAGCATAAAGTAGCAGTTGAATCATTGTTGTCCTAATGCAATAAAAGAGAGCAGGAGCGAGAGAGTAGGATTGTATCAGAATGAACAAGGGGGTTTGCTTGCCTGGTAGATCAACAGGGGCACTGCTCCACAGACAGGTACTCTGAAGCACTCTCCGGAGCAGAACCTATCGAGAAGGAACGGTGTCGACAATCAATACACAAGCATATGCAACAATATGATGCATGAACATGGCATGTAGATGTGATGATGTTTGAGCTAATGCAGCTAGCATTCAATTGGATGAAGTCCATTTGAACCAAGAATTCAAATGCAACTCCAAGTTAAGTCTTTATAAATGCCATTTATATGTTTTCACCTATACAGCAAGTGTAAGTTGGTTCGACATGCATGAAAATGGTACAGATGGATAGATTGCATTTTTCTGATAATTTTTCATATATAAATTATTTCAATCTGAGCTACGGTTGAATTTCTATGAATTTTTGAAGTTTATATCATTTTCTGGAATTTCCTGATTTAATTTAAAACCAGAAAAGAAATAATTGCGTCAGCACTGTGTCATGCTTGCTTCAGCAACTCAACAACGCTGACTGGTCGAACCTGACATGTGGGGTCCACACCTTAGTGTCATAGTTAGTTAACAGTGTTAATTAGATATTAAACTAATCCTAACAGAAACATTAGTAGGGCCGGGCCCCACCTGTCATTGACCCTGGGTAGTCAAACCCCAGGTCAACTGGGGGGGTTAGACCCGGTCAACCCCACCGGCGTTTAGCCGCCGGCGAGGCCGAACGCGGCGGAGGGGCTCGGCATCACCGTTCCAACGACCAAAAGAACGGCGGAGACCATCGGGGCGTAGCCCGTGCTCGTCCGCACCGATTGGAGCAAGTGGGAGAGGCGGGGGCGGACGGAGCTCGTCGGAGCGAAGCTCGGGCCGGCGGCCAGAGCACGGCCAAGTGCGGGCGAGGGCTGTGGTGCATGGGGAAGCGAGCGGAGAGGCTCTATGGCCTCCTGGCATCACCAGGAGCAGGGTGACGCGCTCGGCTACGGGCTGCGGTGGCCAGGCCGACGGCGGCGACATGGACGGCGGCGGGGCGCTTCGGCCATCTATGAAACGGCGGCTACGGCGAGCGGCAAGCTACGGGTTTAGGGGGAAAGGTTCATGGCCTCACAGTGAGCACGAAGGGCTTGACGGCGAGTTCGGGGAGGTCCGGACGGCGACGAATTTGACGGCGGCGATCTGTGTGGCCGGAGATGAAGACGACGGCGGTGGTGACGATACGGTGTGTCCCCGGTTGCCTGGCTCGTCGAGGACGTAGAGGACGTCGTGGTGGAGCTCTCGGGCACAGAGAGAGGTCGAGGGGGAGGCGGTGGCTGCGGCAACAGCGACCGGCGGCGACAGTGGTGTTCGGACGTCGCGCGAGAAAGAGCGAGGGAGGGGAGGGGAGGCTAGGGGAGAGAGAGAGAGCGGTGCGGGGAGGCGCGTGGCCTCGCGCGGGGCATCCAGGCGTCGAGGGAGAGGGGCAGACAGGCAGGAGGCGTGGCGGCACGGCGGCGCGCGCGCGTCGGCCACACGCCATGTCCTCCTGTGAGAGGTCAGGGACGACTGGCGTCGGCCAGCTGGCTGGGCTGGCCTGCCGGGCCGCTGGGCTGCTAGGTAGGAGGCCCAGGTAAGGTTTTTTTTTCCTTTTCTATTTTTCTGACATTTGTTTTGATTTAATAAAAATACCAAATCATTTTATTAATTCTGTAAATTTTTGCAGGGACCTAAGGAATTAATCCAAACCCCTCACCAAAATTCAGAATTATTGGACAATATTTTGTACATAAAAATATTTATCCAACGCAAATAAATACTGGATTAATTCCAAATGCCCAAAATAATTACTTATGAGCTCTTTAAAATATTGGTTTGTTTTATCTCTGTCCAATATTTTCAGAGAGCAACATGAGCATTTTCTTGGACCCTTTTGGAGCAATTTTTACTTGGGTCATTTTCAGAAATGATTCTGAGGGTTTCACAAATCCCCATTTCAAATTTAAATCGAATTTAAACATGATGCAAGCATGAAGGGCTAGCCTAGGTCATACCAGAACTAGGGATGAGACACTCTACATATTTTGGCGTGAACATGTGTATTACCACGACCGAGATTCAATGAACCATTCACATAGGGTGCATGACCATGAAAGGTATTATTCATGTAAACAGAATAACCAGTATTCTCTAACTTAAATGAATAACTGTATTGCAATGAACATGATCTAATCATATTCATGCTCAACGTAGACACCTGATAACATTTATCTAGGTTCGATACTAATCCCGAAGGCAGATGGAGTGTGCGATGGTGATCTCATCAACTTTGGAAACACACACATCGTCACCTCGCCCTTAGCCAGTCTCCGTTTAGTCCGTAGCTTTTGCTTCAAGTCAGCAATAATAGCAACTGAACCGGTATCCAATACCCAGGTGCTACCAGGAGTACTAGCGAGGTACACATTAATAACACGTATATACTTTGTTGAAGTTGCCAGCCTTCTTATCTACCATGCATTTGGGGTAATTCCGCTACCAGTGACCGTTCCCCTTACAATAGAAGCACTTAGTCTCGGGTTTGGGTTCAACCTTGGGTTCCTTCACTGGAGCGGCAACTGGTTTGCCATCCATGAAGTTTACCTTCTAGCCCTTGCCCTTCTTGAAACCAGTGGTCTTGTTAAACCATCAACACTTGATGCTCCTTCTTGATTTCTACCTTTTGCGGTCTTAAGCACCGCGAACAGTTCCGGGATCAACTCCATCCCTTGCATGTCATAGTTCATCACGAAGATCTAGTAGCTTAGTGATAGTGGCTAGAGAACTCTATCAATCACTATCTTATCTGGAAGTTTATCTCCCACTTGATTTAAGTGATTGTAGCACCCAGACATTCTGGGCACATGCGCACTAGCTGAGCTATTCTCCTCCATCTTGTTGGCAAAAGAACTTGTCAGAGGTCTCATACCTCTCAACACGGGCATGAGCCTGAATTTCAGCTCTTGGAACATCTCATATGTCTTATGGCGTTCAAAACGTCATTGGAATCCCGATTCTAAGCCGTAAAGTATGGTGCACTAAACTATCAAGTAATCATCAGGATGTGTCTGTCAGATGTTCACAACATCCACAGACGATGTTGTAGGGGTTTGCACATCGAGCGGTGCATCAAAGACGTAAGCCTTCTGTGTAGCAGTGAGGACACTCCTCGGACTATGGACCCAGTCCACATCATTGCTTACAATATCTTTCAACTTGGTATTTCTCTAGGAACATATTGAAACAGGGAGCTACAACATGAGCTATTTATCTACAACATATTTGCAAAGATAATTTAGACTATGTTCATGATAATTAGGTTCATCTAATCAAATTATTTAATGAACTCCCACTCAGATAGACATCCCTCTAGTCATCTAAGTCAAACATGATCCGAGTCAACTAGGCCATTTCCGATCATCACGTGAGACGGACTAGTCAACATCGGTGAACATCTTCATGTTGATTGTATCTTCTATACGACTCATGCTCGACCTTTCGGTCTTCCGTATTCCGAGGCCATGTCTATACATGCTAGGCTCGTCAAGTCAACCTAAGTGTATTGCGTGTGTAAATCTGGCTTACACCCGTTGTATTCGAACGTTAGAATCTATCACACCCGATCATCACGTGGTGCTTCAAAACAACGAACCTTCGCAACGGTGCACAGTTAGGGCGAACAGTTTCTTGAAATTATTACGAGGGATCATCTTATTTAAGCTACCGTCATTCTAAGCAAATAAGATGTAAAACATGATAAACATCACATGCAATCAAATAGTGACATGATATGGCCAATATCATTTGCTCCTTTTGATCTCCATCTTTGGGGCTCCAAGATCATCGTTGTCACCGGCATGACACCATGATCTCCATCATCGTGTCTTCTTGAAGTTGTCTCGTCATCTATTACTTCTACTACTATGGTAACGCTTTAGCAATAAAGTAAAGTAATAACATGACGTTTAAGTTGACACACAGGTCATAAATAAATTAAGACAACTCCTATGGCTCCTGCCGGTTGTCATACTCATCGACATGCAAGTCGTGATTCCTATTAAAAGAACATGATCAATCTCATACATCACATATATCATTCATCACATCCTTTTGGCCATATCACATCAGACGGCACATGCTGCAAAAACAAGTTAGACGTCCTCTAATTGTTGTTGCAAGTTTTTACGTGGCTGCTACAGGTATCTAGCAAGAATGATTCTTACCTACGCCAAAACCACAACGTGATATGCCAATTTCTATTTACCCTTCTCAAGGACCCTTTTCATCGAATCTGATCCGACTAAAGTGGGAGAGACAGACACCCGCTAGCCACCTTATGCAACTAGTGCATGTCAGTCGGTGGAACCAGTATCACGTAAGAGTAAGTGTAAGGTCGGTCCGGGCCGCTTCATCCCACGATGCCGCCGAATCAAGATAAGACTAGTAACAGCAAGTCAATTGACAATATCGACGCCCACAACTGTTTTGTGTTCTACTCGTTCATAGAAACTACGCATAGACCTAGCTCTAATACCACTGTTGGGGATCGTAGCAGAAATTTAAAATTTTCAACGTATCACCAAGATCAATCTATGGAGTAATCTAGCAACGAGGGTAAGGGGAGTGCATCTACATACCCTTGTAGATCGCTAAGCGGAAGCGTTGCAAGTACGCGGATGAAGGAGTCGTACTCGCAGCGATTCAGATCGCGGTTGATTCGGATCTATGCGCCGAACCACGGCGCCTCCGCGTTCAACACACGTGCAGCCCGGTGACGTCTCCCACGCCTTGATCCAGCAAGGGGAGAAGGAGAGGTTTGGGAAGACTCCATCCAGCAGCAGCACGACGGCGTGGCGGTGGTGGAGGAGCGCGGAACTCCACCAGGGCTTCGCCAAGCACTACGAGAGACGAGGAGGGAGAGAGGTAGTGTTGCGCCAAGAGAGAGATCAAATCGTGTGTTGGGAAGCCCCCATACCTCAAGTATATATAGGGGGAGGGGAGGGGGTTGCGCCCCCTCTAGGGTTCCCACCCCAAGGGGTGTGGCAGCCCTAGATCCCATCTAGGGTGGCGGCCACAAGGGGGAGAGGGGGAGGTGCACCTGGGGTGGGCCTTAGGGCCCATCTGCCCAAGGGTTTGCCCCCTCCCCTCTTGGAGGAGCCTTGGGCCTTGGTGGGAGGTGCCCCAGCCCACCTAGGTGCTGGTCCCTTCCCACTATTGGCCCATGTAGGCCTCCGGGGCTGGTGGCCCCTCCCGGTGGACCCCCGGGTCCCTCCCGGTGGTCCCGGTACGTTACCGATAGCACCCGAAAATTTTCCGGTGACCAAAACGGGACTTCCCATATATAAATCTTTACCTCCGGACCATTCCGAAACTCCTCGTGACGTCCGGGATCTCATCCGGGACTCCGAAAACATTCGTTAACTGCGTACATACTTTCCCTATAACCCTAGCGTCATCGAACCTTAAGTGTGTAGACCCTACGGGCTCAGGAGTCATGCAGACATGGCTGAGACAACTCTCCGGTCAATAAACAACAGCGGGATCTGGATACCCATGTTGGTTCCCACATGCTCCACGATGATCTCATCGGATGAACCACGATGTCAAGGATTCAATCAATCCCGTATACAATTCCCTTTGTCTATCGGTACGATACTTACCCGAGATTCGATCGTTGGTATCCCGATACCTTGTTCAATCTCGTTACCGGCAAGTCTCTTTACTCGTTCCGTAACACATCATCCCGTGATCAATTCCTTGGTCACATTGTGCACATTATGATGATGTCCTACCGAGTGGGCCCAGAGATACCTCTCCGTTACACGGAGTGACAAATCCCAGTCTCGATTCGTGCCAACCCAATAGACACTTTCGGAGATACCCGTAGTGCACCTTTATAGCCAACCAGTTACGTTGTGACGTTTGGCACACCCAAAGCACTCCTACAGTATCCACGAGTTGCACAATCTCATGGTCTAAGGAAATGATACTTGACATTAGAAAAGCTTTAGCATACGAACTTACACGATCTTGTGCTAGGCTTAGGATTGGGTCTTGTCCATCACATCATTCTCCTAATGATGTGATCTCGTTATCAACGACATCCAATGTCCATGGTCAGGAAACCGTAACCATCTATTGATCAACGAGCTAGTCAACTAGAGGCTTACTAGGGACATGGTGTTGTCTATGTATCCACACATGTATCTGAGTTTCCTATCAATACAATTCTAGCATGGATAATAAACGATTATCATGAACAATGAAATATAATAATAAATAATTTATTATTGCCTCTAGGGCATATTTCCAACAGTCTCCCACTTGCACTAGAGTCAATAATCTAGTTCACATCGCCATGTGATTAACACTCACAGGTCACATCGCCATGTGACCAACATCCAAAGAGTTTACTGGAGTCAACAATCTAGTTCACATCACTATGTGATTAACACTCAATGAGTTCTGGGTTTGATCATGTTATGCTTGTGTGAGATGTTGTAGTCAATGGGTCTGCAATATTCAGATCCCTATGTATTTCGCAAAACTTTATGTCATATCGTAGATACTGCTACCACGTTCCACTTGGAGCTATTCCAAATTGTTGCTCCATTATACGTATCCGGTATGTCTACTAGAGCTATCCGGATAGGTGTTAAGCTTGCATCGACGTAACTCTTTATGTCGAACTCTTTATCACCTCCATAACCGAGAAACATTTCCTTATTCCTCTAAGGATAATTTTTGACCGCTCTCTGGTGATCCACTCCTAGATCACCTTTGTACCCTCTTGCCAGAAATGTGGCAAGGCACACATCAGGTGCGGTACTCAGCATGGCATACCATATAGAGCCTATGACAAAAGCATAGGGGACGACCTTCGTCCTTCCTCTTTCTTCTGCCGTGGTCAAGCTTTGAGTCTTACTCAACTTCACACCTTACAACTCAGGTAAGAACCCCTTCTTTGACTGATCTATTTTGAACTCCTTCAAAAACATGTCAAGGTGTGCGTTCTTTGAAAGTATCATCAGGCGTCTTGATCTATTTCTATAGATCTTGATGCCCAATATGTAAGCAACTTTATCCAGGTCTTCCTTTGAAAAACACTCTTCAAACAACCGTTTATGCTTTCCAGAAATTCTACATTATTTCGAATCATCAATGTGTCATCCACATATACTTATCAAAAATGTTGTAGTGCTCCCACTCACTTTCTTGTAAATACAAGTTTCTAGCAAACATTGTATAAACCTAAAAGCTTTGATCACTCCATCAAAGCATATATTCCGACTCCGAGATGCTTGCTCTAGTCCATAGAAGGATTGCTGGAGCCAGCATACCTTTTAGCATCTAGGATCAACGAAACCTTTTATTGTATCACATACAACTTTTTCTTACGAAAATTGGTAAGAAAACTTGTTTTGACATCCATTTGTCAGATTTCATAATCGAAAAATACAGCTAATGCTAACATGATTCCGACGGACTTAAGCATCGCTACGGGTGAGAAATTCTCATCGTAGTCAACTCCTTGAACTTGTGAAAAGACTCTTTCCCACAAGTCGAGCTTCATAGATGGTAACATTACCGCCCACGTCCGTCTTCTTCTTAAAGATCCATTTATCTCAATGGCTCGCCGATCATCGGACAAGTCCACCAAAGTCCATACTTTGTTCTGATACATGGATCCTATCTCAGATTTCATGGCTTCTAACCATTTGTCAGAATACGGGCCCACCATCGCTTCTCCATAGCTCGTAGGTTCATTGTTGTCTAACAACATGATATCTAAGACAGGATCACCGTACCATTCAGGAGTAGCACATATCCTTGTCGACCTACGAGGTTCGATAGCAACTTGATCTGAAGCTTCATGATCACTGTCATTAACTTCCTCTTCAATCGACATAGGTGCCACAGAAACATCTTTCTGTGGTGCACCACTTTCTGGTTGAAGTAGAGGTTCAACAACCTCATCAAGTTCTATCTTCCTCCCACGCAATTCTTTCGAGAGAAACTCCTTCTCGAGAAAGGACCCGTTCTTAGCGACAAACAATTTGCCCTCGGATCTGAGATAGAAGGTATACCCAACTGTTACCTTTGGGTATCCTATGAAGATGTGTTTGTCCGCTTTTGGGTTCGAGCTTCTTCGGCTGAAGCCTTAAGCATCGCAGCCCCAAACATTAAGAAACGACAACTTTGGTTTCTTGCCAAACCATATTCATACGACGCCGTCTCAACGGACTTAGATGGTGTCCTATCTAAAGTGAATGCAGCTGTCTCTAACGCATATCCTCGAAACCGTAGATCGGTAAGATACATCATAGATCGCACCATATCTCATAAGGTTCGATTATGACGTCCGGACATACCATTACTCTGTGGTGTTCCAGGTGGCTTCAACTGTGAAACAATTCCACAATGTCTTAAGTGATTGCCAAACTCATAACTCAGAAATTCTCATCGATCAGATCGTAGGAATTTGATCTTCTTGTTATGATGGTTCTTCACACTGAAATCGCTTGAACTTTTCAAATGTTTTAGACGTGTGCTTCATTAAGTAAATATACCTATATCTACTCAAATCGTCAGTGAAGATGAGAAAATAGCGATATCCACTGCATGCTTCAATTCTTATTGGATCACACGCATCAGCATGTATGATTTCCAACAAGTCACTTGCTCGTTTCATTGTACCTGAAAACGGGGTCTTAGTCATCCTGCCCATGAAGCATGGCTCGCATGTGTCAAGTGATTCAAAATCAAGTGACTCCAAACATCCATCGACACGGAGTTTCTTCATGCATCTTACGCCAATATGACCTAAGCGGCAGTGCCACAAGAAAGGGGTACTATCATTATTAACTCTACATCTTTTGGCGTGAACATGTGTATTACCACGACCAAGATTCAGTGAACCATTCACATAGGGTGCATGACCATGAAAGGTATTATTCATGTAAACAGAATAACCAGTATTCTCTAACTTAAATGAATAACCGTATTGCAATGAACATTATCTAATCATATTCATGCTCAACGTAGACACCTGATAACATTTATCTAGGTTCGATACTAATCCCAAAGGCAGATGGAGCATGCGATGGTAATCTCATCAACTTTGGAAACACACACATCGTCACCTCACCCTTAGCCAGTCTCCGTTTAGTCCGTAGCTTTTGCTTCAAGTCACCAATAATAGCAACTGAACCGGTATCCAATACCCAGGTGCTACCAGGAGTACTAGCGAGGTACACATTAATAACACGTATATACTTTGTTGAAGTTGCCAGCCTTCTTATCTACCATGCATTTGGGGTAATTCCGCTACCAGTGACCGTTCCCCTTTGTCACACCCTAGCTAGTCATGCATTAGAGTGTTGCATCATGTTTACTCTTACATCAGAAACTTGAAATGGGGATGACAGAACCCCCAGTCCCCTCTGAAACCAACTAGGGTTACTAAAATAATTTTTCAATGAACCTGAAATGCCCTTCTAAAATGCCCATCATTTTTGCCTTGGTTCAGAACCTCTGCCAAAAGTGGTGCACATTTTCCTAGGCCATCCTAGGGTTTTTGATTTAAGTCATAAGTATTTGAATTTGGGCATTTAAAATTATATAAAATATTTAAATGCTCAAATATCTCCAAACTAAAATGTTTCATGTTGGAAATAATCCAACTATGGGCCAGGAATAGTTTGGTGATTTTTGAAGTTGCCTAGGTATTTTATTTAATTCAACAAAGTTGCAGATATATTAAATAAAAACAGAAAACAGAAAAATAAATAAAAGGAGTAGACTTACCTGGACCTACCTGCCCAGCCCAGCCGGCCCAGCACTGTGCTGGCCCGTGCCAGCCAGCTGCTTCCCCTTGCCAGAGCAGGCAGGGAGGTGAGCATGGCGCGCCCGAGCTCGCCACGCACCACCCAGCCTCTCTGCATCGCCCTGGTCGCCGTTGCGCCGCGTGGATCGTCTTCTGGTCGTCGCCCCGACCTCGCCGACACCCCATTCACTCTCCCCCGGCTCTCCCTCGCTCTCTCCCCCGCCCGACCGAACACCACCGTCGCCGCCGTTCGCCATAGCCACCGTCTCCGACCACCCCTCGCTCCCCCGACTAGCTCAGAAGCTCCGCCACAACTCCCTCTTCCTCCCCACCGCTCCACAGCTCCCCGGAAGCCCTGCATCGCCGCCACATCGCCGTTCCCCTCTTCGGGCTCCGACCACCGCCGCCGTCGAATTCGCCGTCTCCAGCGCGTCCCCGAGCCCGCTTTGACGCCCACTGCAACCGCGGTGAGCTACGCCACCGTTTCCCCCTCTCCTTCCCCTCGTTCCCTCACCGTAGCTTCCTCCCCACCACGGCCGAACCTCCGCCGTCGCCGAGCTCGCCGTCGACGCAGCTCCGGTGACCATTTGGTCACCCCGGCGAGTCCAACAAGTTCACAGAACCCCGTAGAGCATCCCTAGCGCCTCGCCTTGCTCGACTTCGAGCTCCAGCACCGTTCCCGTGCACGACCGAACCCCGGCGGCCGCAGCCGAGCTCGCCGCCGTCGACTCCGGCCACCCCGACCCCAACGGGCTCCGCCAAGAGCTGCGGGTTGTCCTCAGCTCCACTCCGGTGGCCTCCGCGATCCATTTGGTGGCCGAAACGACCAAAATCACTTCCGCCGCCGCGTCGGGCTCGCCGGCGACTAAACGCCGGCAGCCGACACTGACTTTGACCATGGGTGGGCCCTGGTTGACTCCCCTGAGTCAATGACAGGTGGGGCCCAGCCCTGTTAATTAAACAGGATTAGTTTTAATTAAGTTTTAATTAAAATAATCACCCTGACATGCGGGACCCACTGTCAGGTTTGACCTGGACCAGTTCCGTTGACCTGCTGACGTCACACTGACGTCAGGCTGACGCAGTAATTGAATTTCTGGATTTAAATTAAATCAGGAAATTCCAGAATATTATTTAAACTTCAAAAATTCATAACTTTTATTCTGTAACTCCAAATTGGACAAATTATATATGAAAAATGATCAGAAAAATCCAATCTATCCATCTGTACCATTTTCATGCATGATCAAACAAGTTAAGTTGATGTTTTAATCAGAACAAGGAAAGGCACTTTAAAAGGCAATGTTTGAATTTGAAATTTGAATCTTTGATTCAAATTTGTTCAAACCCTTCTGGTTTTAGTTGCATTAGCCCAACACACTCATATTGCCATGTTTCATGCATGCATCATATTGTTGCATATTGTTTGGTGATGTTTGTGTATCGATGTCCTTTGCGATAGGATCTGTCCCCGAGGAGTACCGTGATTACCCTAACGAAGAACCGTATCCGTGCAACGAACCATCAGGCAAGCAACCAACCATTTGATCATATCGATACAATCCCATGTTCTCGCCCCTGCTCTCTTTTACTGCATTAAGACAACGCGATTCAAACTGCTGTGTGCTACGGTAGTTGAACCATTTCCTCTGCATGACCTGTCATTGCCACAGTAACTAGATGAAACCCACTAGCATGTGTAGGAGTTGATTGAGCCATATGTATGTGTTGTTCCTACCTTGCTATGCCTGCTATGCTTAGAGTCGTGTCAGGTCTGGTTCATCTGGGTGATGGGCTAGAGTGAAATGATTATGTCGGTAATGAGAGTGGTGTGGTGAACACGATTTGGTAAAGGTATCGATGAGAGGCCATGTAGGAGTACATGGTGGGTTGTTTCATTGAAGCCGACCTTAAGCACTGAGATCTGTATGTGTGATTTAAGAATCAGCTACTACCATACATTGGGCCCTGAAATATGACCCCGCTCGACTTCTTATTCACCCTAGCTCTCTGTCCAGGAGTTGCAAGTAGTTTCTGGTGTTTGTAGCCTACTGGAGGCCGTGGACAGCGCTGACCGTAGGGGTGGGCTGTGATGCGGTAGGTACGTGGCACGGTGTACCGAATACCCGTTAGGTATCTCGGGAACCCTGTTCACATCGTTCGGGGCCGTATGGGAAACCTCGGCCGGACTCCCTGCGGATGGAACCTGAATAGGCGATAAACCTGGACTAGAGGCTTAAGTGTTTAGGTAGGTCGTGGTCTACACCCACGTCGGTTTCGCTTGAAGTCTGCCGAGCACATGTCGTGTGCAGACGCTAAGTGGTGGAAACATGTATGAAGAAGTACACCCCTGCAGGGTTATCATAATCTATTCGAATAGCCGCGTCCGCGGTAAAGGACTACTTGGTTGCCTATACAGTTCATAGACAAGTAAATGGAAACTACTAAAAGCCTCAAGATAAGTGTGAGTGCCGAGGATGGCTCTTCCGTAGGAAGACGGAGGTGGATCCTCGGTAGTGTATTGAAGTGGTGAGTAGTGGACTCGTGTGCGCAAAACTATTTCAAGTTGGAGTATCGTAGGATAGCCTAGCCAAGAGTCAAAGCTGGCTTGCTGCAATAACTCCACCAACCCTTCTTGATACTATGCATGTATGTAGGATCTGATGTAAGTCTTGCTGAGTACCTTTGTACTCATGTTGCTATAATCTACATTTTTTACAGAAGACGCTGCAACCCCTTCTGATGGGTTCTATGTAGACGTTGACATCAACGAGTAGGCTAAAGACCCAGGTGGTGACCCTGAGCTTGTGATGGACCACGTAGTATAGCTAGGCTTTCCAAGCCTCTTTTATTTTACTAGTTGTCTGTACCCAGACAAAGTACTTCCGCTGTTGGCTTGTATGACTGTATGATTTGTATGTTGGGTCGTGAGACCCGTACCTTGTGTATGATATGTATGGCTCCCTGAGCCTTAAATAAAGTACTTGTGTCATAGAGTCATGTTGTGATGCTTCGTTGTATTTGCACATATCGAGCATATTGTGTGTATGATTGAAATGCTTGGTATGTGTGGGATCTGACTATCTAGTTGTTTATCTTTAGTAGCCTCTCTTACCGGGAAATGTCTCCTAGTGTTACCGCTGAGCCATGGTAGCTTGCTACTGCTCTGGAACACTTAGGCTGGCCGGCATGTGTCCTTCTTCGTTCCTGTGTCTGTCCCTTCGGGGAAATGTCACGCTTTGAGTACCGGAGTCCTGTTAGCCCGCTACAGCCCGGTTTACCGGAGTCCTGCTAGCCCAGTGCTACAGCCCGGACCCACTTGCTGATGACCGACACGTTCGAAGCTGGGTCATGGATGCCTGTCCCTGTAAGTCTGTGCCACTTTGGGTTTACGACTAGTCATGTCAGCCCGGGCTCTTTATCATATGGATGCTAGCGACACTATCATATACGTGAGCCAAAAGGCGCAAACGGTCCCGGGAAAGGTAAGGCGACACCCGTGGGAATACCGTGCGTGAGGCCGCAAAGTGATATGAGGTGTTACCAGCTAGATCGATGTGACATCGAGTCGGGGTCCTGACAGCGTTGGCATCAGAGCCGGACTGCCTGTAGGTTCTCCAAGCCAAACTGGTCGATGTTGAGTCTAGAAATTCTTTAGTTATATGTAGGGGAATTGTTTGTGGGATGGAACGTAAGGCTCTTTTTACTCCTTATACCTTATGACATTCTGATCTGAGTCAGTCCATTCTTCCACCGGGGGTTAAGGAATTAGGATCTGTTCTCTCTATCAGGATCACGAGTTACTAATCAGTAGTACCTTATAAGTTTGATGGATACAAGCCTAGTTCAGTTCTACTACCACATTATGTTGTTAGAATGGTTCAGAACTTTGATGTGATGATGTTGAGTGTGTACGAAATCCTTTGTCAAATGTCTCAATATCCTTTTTGAGCATTTACAGCTGTTATGCTGCCGAAATTTTGCTAGAAATTCTAATGCCTTTGCATTATAATTGTGCTTTCAGATGGCCACTCGCGACCTCAATCAAGTGGTTCGCCTGACTCGATGCCTAGATGTACCCGGCCATACTGCTAAGTTGGTCAGGGTAATGGCTGAGGCTGGATACCGCTGGTATCCTGAGTACACGGTCGAAGAGCAATTCCGAGATTTTAATCAAAGCCAGTATCTCTGCACTGTCAGGATATTTCCATCTTATCCTGGATCCACCGAGCCTCTTCACTGCTCCTATGGACTCGGGGTTACTATTGAGATGGCTGTGCAGGACGCCGCCTACTCTATGATGACCATTATGCGAGTCAGATCTGGGTTATTTCGGGACTCTGATTTCCGGTATATGCCAGGATCACTTCCGGGAGCACAAGGGTATCTCCAGGCTATCTATGCTGACTCCACTCAGGAGGATTCACGGACTCGCACCACTGCTGAGATGCTCGAGGATAAGGACCGTGAAAATCGGGCCTTAAGGTTAGAGCTCTTCAATACCCGTGCTGACCACTGGGCCACTTTGACTCGGTTCGCACCGGCGGTGCAAGCTGGATTCTCAGATATGCGCGATCTCTATCCTGTGAGATCTGCTCTGCCAGACGTGATGGTTTGGCGTGATGTAGGAGGCATCACCCCACCTCGCGGTCCCCGCAGGCCACCGTTTGTTGGTCCAAGACCTCATCCTAGCCCCTATGGTCCACAAGCTCCGCGAGATCGTCTGTTTCCGGATGAACATGTTGAGCTTCCAGGCTATGGAGGTGACTTCTACGAGGACTACTACGGATCGGTCTGAGTTAGTGGTAGTATCACTAGTTCGCACTAGCTGTGTCGTCTATCGTCCCGCGTGACTCGTGGGATATGACCTAGTTGTACTCTTTCCGGAGATGTAGAAAAATAATGTATAGGAGCTTGGAATGCCTCCGATGAGATGTAATCCTTTTTTCACCGTAATAGTACTTTGTTTGGTCTTGTACTAAACCTTGTATGGTGTGTATGACGATGGAATAAAGAAGCAGTTTCTGTATCTACCATGTCATACGGATGATCATCTTGCATTCCGAGTTATTCCTTACATTATGTATCCTATGTCGGAATTTTACCATCCTGACTAAATCATTGTCTTGTTACCTAGGATGGTCAACACGCGCGCTAACCCTGCTTCCCAAGAGCAGGCCGAAGGCAGTGAAGCCAGGAATGAAAATCTGCCTCATCCTCCTTCACTAGCCGAGGTTATGATGGAAGCTGAGAGAAACAAGCGGGAGACAAACCGTTTGTTGGAGCGTATTGAACAGAATACAGCACACCATCAGAGGGCTAACGTGGTGTCACTCAGTGATTTTATCAAATTGCATCCACCCACGTTCCACCACTCCGTCGAGCCTCTCGACGCTGATGACTGGCTTCGCAGTATCTCTCACAAACTGCGTTCCGCGCTGGTAGCGGAGGCTGACAAGGTCACCTTTGCTGCATATCATCTTGAAGGCCCCGCCAGTCTATGGTGGGAGAATTATGGAGCTATGCGCCCAGCGGGCCATGTCACTACTTGGGCTGAGTTCAGCGAGGCTTTCCGTGAACATCACATTCCGGAGGGTCTCATGGACCGTAAGCGTGAAGAATTTTGCAGTTTCACCCAAGGCCGACTTTCTGTGGATGTCTATAGCAGGGAGTTTGGTAATCTCGCCCGATATGCAACTGAGGAAGTGTCTACTGACGCCAAGAAGCAAGCAAGGTTCCGTAAGGGCCTTAGTCCTGAGCTTCGCCGCGACCTCCGTCTGCATGAGTGCACATCTTTTTCGAAACTTGTCAACAAAGCCATCAGTGCTGAAACTGGTCAGACTGACTATGACGCAACACGCAAGCATGGACGTGACATGGGTTCCTCATCCGGTGCTGGTCCTCAGAAGCGCCGCGTGTGGGTACCCAACACCGCCCTGCCACCCAGGTTCACACCGAGGCCATCTTTCCAGGCGCCTCGCCCCGTTCAACAGTCTGCACCGGCCAAGCCCTATGGGGGTCCAACCAATAATGCTCCTCCACGTACCAGTTCCGTGACTTGTTTCAAGTGTGGGGAATCTGGTCATTATATGCGTGAGTGTCCCCAGACCAACCCCAATCAATCTGCTAAAGCTGTTGGCCGTGGCAAGCCGACAGGGAAAGTGTTTCATGCTAAACCGGTCACCGCTTCACGTGGCCATGTCAACTGTATCTCTGCCGAAGAAGCTCAAGAGGACCCCAACGTCGTTCTCGGTACGCTTCTTGTTAATTGCCACCCGGCATCTGTTCTTTTCGATACAGGAGCCTCTCATTCTTTTATATCTGAAAATTATGCTCGTTTGCATAACGTTGCATTCTGTGACTTGCCATCCTCTATGGTAATTCAAACTCCGGGATCCAAATGGCAAACTTCTAGAGTAAGCCATGGAAATGAAATCCAAGTCGACAGACTTGTTTTTCTCGCATCTTTGATAGCCCTTAAATCTTCAGATATTAATATCATTTTGGGTATGGACTGGATGTCAGCTCATCAAGCCAAAATTGATTGCTTCTCTAGGACTGTTCAACTCACCCATCCTTCGGGGAAGATAGTCAATGTCTTGACCCGAATAGCCAAGCGACAATTATATTCTCTTAACGCCAGCCCTTTGCCAGACCTTGAGGACGTTCCGGTAGTCCGTGACTTCCCGGATGTCTTTCCAGAGGAATTGCCAGGTGTTCCACCTGACAGGGATGTTGAGTTCGTAATAGACCTCATTCCCAGGAACCGTTCCGATTGCTAGAAGACCTTATAAGATGGCACCCCTAGAACTAGCCGAGCTTAAGAAACAACTCGATGAATCCTTGAAAAAGGGTTTCATCCGCCCTAGTTCATCTCCGTGGGCTTGCCCCGTCCTATTCGTCAAGAAGAAGGATGGTACGGACCGGATGGTTGTAGATTACCGACCTGTCAACTTGGTCACAATCAAGAACAAATACCCGCTTCCCAGGATCAACGATCTGTATGATCAGCTCGCTGGATCCTCAGTCTTCTCCAAGATGGATTTGAGGTTGGGATACCATCAAATCAAAATCAGAAACGGGGACATTCCTAAAACGGCCTTTGTTACTCGTTATGGCCAATACGAGTACACCGTCATGTCCTTCGGTTTAACCAACGCTCCAGCCACCTTTTCTCGGTTAATGAACTCAATCTTCATGGAGTATTTGGACAAATTCGTCGTAGTTTATCTCGATGATATACTCATCTACTCCAAGAACGAGGAAGAACATGCCGAACATTTAAGGCTAGTGTTGAAGAAAACTTTGAGAGCATCGCCTTTATGCCAAATTTTCTAAATGTGAATTCTGGTTATCAGAAGTGACCTATCTGGGTCATGTAATATCTGGTAAAGGTATTGCTGTTAACCCTGAGCGAGTTCAAGCCGTCCTTGATTGGACTCCACCCGAATCGGTCAAGCAAGTTCGGAGTTTTCTAGGCTTAGCGAGCTATTGCCGTCGCTTTGTCGAGAACTTCTCCAAAGTTGCCAAACCTCTAACCGAACTCCTCAAGAAAGATAAGAAGTTCGAATGGACTCCACAATGTGAGCACAGCTTTCAGGAACTGAAAAGACGCCTGACTTCTGCTCCCGTACTGGTACCGCCAGACTTCTCCAAGGACTTTGTTATCTACTGCGACGCCTCGCGACAAGGACTAGGTTGCATTCTCATGCAAGATCGACACGTAATTGCTTACGCTTCACGGCAATTGCACCCACATGAGGAGAATTATCCTACTCATGATCTAGAGCTTGCAGCCGTAGTCTATGCACTTAAGACCTGGCGACATTACCTCCTCGGTAATCGTTGCGAAATATTCACTGATCACCAAAGTCTGAAGTACATTTTCACCCAACCGGATTTGAATCTCAGGCAGAGACGTTGGGTTGAATTGATCATAGACTTCGACTTAGGAATAACCTACACCCCAGGGAAAGCCAACGTCATGGCTGATGCGCTAAGTCGTAAATCTTATTGTAACAACCTGATGTTACAACAAAGTCAACCGCTTCTCCATGAGGAATTTCGGAAGCTTAACCTTCACATTGTACCTCAAGGTTTTCTTTCCACCTTGGTAGCAAAACCTACTCTTACAGATCAAATCATCGCTGCCCAAAAGCGAGATAAGGGAATATCTAAAATCAAAGAGAACATTGCTAGTGGAGGTGCTAGTTGTTTCTCCACAAATGATCATGGTGTTGTGTACTTTGAGAACCGTCTAGTGGTTCCCAAGAACCAGCATCTACGGCAGTTGATCCTTAAGGAGGCTCATGAATCTCCTCTCACCATTCATCCCGGTAGTACTAAGATGTATCAGGACCTACGCCAGAGGTTCTGGTGGACTAGGATGAAGAGAGAAATTGCTCAGTATATTGCTAATTGCGACGTCTGTCGTCGTGTAAAAGCAGAGCATCAACGGCCTGCTGGCACCCTTCAACCCTTAGCTATTCCTGAATGGAAATGGGATAAAATTAGTATGGATTTCATTACCGGTTTTCCCAGGACCAAGAGAGGGAATAATGCTATCTTCGTCGTGGTCGATCGTCTTTCCAAAGTAGCTCATTTCTTACCTGTTCGTGAGAGTATAACCGCTAGTCAGCTGGCAGACTTATACATCTCCCGAATAGTGTCCCTCCATGGTGTTCCTTTGGAAATCAATTCGGATCGAGGAAGTCTTTTCACCTCTCGATTTTGGGCAAGTTTCCAAAATGCTATGGGAACCCGTCTTTCCTTTAGTACCGCTTTCCACCCTCAGTCAAGTGGTCAAGTGGAACGCGTCAATCAGATTCTAGAAGACATGCTTCGAGCCTCTGTTATCTCTTTCGGAATGGACTGGGAGAAGTGCCTTCCATTTGCCGAATTCGCTTACAACAACAGCTATCAATCTAGCTTGGGTAAAGCCCCTTTTGAAGTTCTCTATGGACGACGATGTCGAACACCCCTTAACTGGTCAGAGACCGGGGAAAGACAATTCTTTGGCCCGGATATGATTCAGGAAGCAGAAGAACAAGTTCGTATCGTTCGTGAAAAGTTGAAAACAGCCCAATCCCGTCAAAAGAGTCAATATGACCGAAAACATAAGGCTATGACTTTCGAGGTTGACGAGAAGGCTTATCTTCGGGTCACCCCTCTGAAGGGAACCCATCGTTTCGGTATCAAAGGCAAATTGGCTCCTCGTTACATTGGACCTTTTCGCATTCTTGCCAAACGAGGAGAAGTTGCCTACCAGTTGGAACTACCTCCGCATCTCTCCAGAGTTCACGATGTCTTCCACGTTTCTCAACTCAGGCGTTGCTTCTCGGATCCTATCCGTGAAGTGGACCACGAAACGCTTGATCTCCAAGATGATCTTACATATCGAGAGTACCCCATTCGTATCCTCGATCAAGCCGAACGTACCACGCGACGTCATAATATCAAGTTTCTCAAGGTTCAATGGTCGCACCATTCTGAGGATGAAGCAACTTGGGAAAGGGAGGATCGTCTTCGACTCGAGTATCCCGCCTTCTTCTCGGAGGAACCCAAATCTCGGGACGAGATTCTTTTGAGTGGGGGTGAGTTGTCACACCCTAGCTAGTCATGCATTAGAGTGTTGCATCATGTTTACTCTTTCATCAGAAACTTGAAATGGGGATGACAGAACCCCCAGTCCCCTCTGAAACCAACTAGGGTTACTAAAATAATTTTTCAATGAACCTGAAATGCCCTTCTAAAATGCCCATCATTTTTGCCTTGGTTCAGAACCTCTGCCAAAAGTGGTGCACATTTTCCTAGGCCATCCTAGGGTTTTTGAATTAAGTCATAAGTATTTGAATTTGGGCATTTAAAATTATATAAAATATTTAAATGCTCAAATATCTCCAAACTAAAATGTTTCATGTTGGAAATAATCCAACTATGGACCAGGAGTAGTTTGGTGATTTTTGGAGTTGCCTAGGTATTTTATTTAATTCAACAAAGTTGCAGATATATTAAATAAAAACAGAAAACAGAAAAATAAATAAAAGGAGTAGACTTACCTGGACCTACCTGCCCAGCCCAGCCGGCCCAGCACTGTGCTGGCCCGTGCCAGCCAGCTGCTTCCCCTTGCCAGAGCAGGCAGGGAGGTGAGCATGGCGCGCCCGAGCTCGCCACGCACCACCCAGCCTCTCTGCATCGCCCTGGTCGCCGTTGCGCCGCGTGGATCGTCTTCTGGTCGTCGCCCCGACCTCGCCGACACCCCATTCACTCTCCCCCGGCTCTCCCTCGCTCTCTCCCCCGCCCGACCGAACACCACCGTCGCCGCCGTTCGCCATAGCCACCGTCTCCGACCACCCCTCGCTCCCCCGACTAGCTCAGAAGCTCCGCCACAACTCCCTCTTCCTCCCCACCGCTCCACAGCTCCCCGGAAGCCCTGCATCGCCGCCACGTCGCCGTTCCCCTCTTCGGGCTCCGACCACCGCCGCCGTCGAATTCGCCGTCTCCAGCGCGTCCCCGAGCCCGCTTCGACGCCCACTGCAACCGCGGTGAGCTACGCCACCGTTTCCCCCTCTCCTTCCCCTCGTTCCCTCACCGTAGCTTCCTCCCCACCACGGCCGAACCTCCGCCGTCGCCGAGCTCGCCGTCGACGCAGCTCCGGTGACCATTTGGTCACCCCGGCGAGTCCAACGGGTTCACAGAACCCCGTAGAGCATCCCTAGCGCCTCGCCTTGCTCGACTTCGAGCTCCAGCACCGTTCCCGTGCACGACCGAACCCCGGCGGCCGCAGCCGAGCTCGCCGCCGTCGACTCCGGCCACCCCGACCCCAACGGGCTCCGCCAAGAGCTGCGGGTTGTCCTCAGCTCCACTCCGGTGGCCTCCGCGATCCATTTGGTGGCCGAAACGACCAAAATCACTTCCGCCGCCGCGTCGGGCTCGCCGGCGACTAAACGCCGGCAGCCGACACTGACTTTGACCACGGGTGGGCCCTGGTTGACTCCCCTGAGTCAATGACAGGTGGGGCCCAGCCCTGTTAATTAAACAGGATTAGTTTTAATTAAGTTTTAATTAAAATAATCACCCTGACATGCGGGACCCACTGTCAGGTTTGACCTGGACCAGTTCCGTTGACCTGCTGACGTCACACTGACGTCAGGCTGACGCAGTAATTGAATTTCTGGATTTAAATTAAATCAGGAAATTCCAGAATATTATTTAAACTTCAAAAATTCATAACTTTTATTCTGTAACTCCAAATTGGACAAATTATATATGAAAAATGATCAGAAAAATCCAATCTATCCATCTGTACCATTTTCATGCATGATCAAACAAGTTAAGTTGATGTTTTAATCAGAACAAGAAAAGGCACTTTAAAAGGCCATATTTGAATTTGAAATTTGAATCTTTGATTCAAATTTGTTCAAACCCTTCTGGTTTTAGTTGCATTAGCCCAACACACTCATATTGCCATGTTTCATGCATGCATCATATTGTTGCATATTGTTTGGTGATGTTTGTGTATCGATGTCCTTTGCGACAGGATCTGTCCCCGAGGAGTACCGTGATTACCCTAACGAAGAACCGTATCCGTGCAACGAACCATCAGGCAAGCAACCAACCATTTGATCATATCGATACAATCCCATGTTCTCGCTCCTGCTCTCTTTTACTGCATTAAGACAACGCGATTCAAACTGCTGTGTGCTACGGTAGTTGAACCCATTTCCTCTGCATGACCTGTCATTGCCACAGTAACTAGATGAAACCCACTAGCATGTGTAGGAGTTGATTGAGCCATATGTATGTGTTGTTCCTACCTTGCTATGCCTGCTATGCTTAGAGTCGTGTCAGGTCTGGTTCATCTGGGTGATGGGCTAGAGTGAAATGATTATGTCGGTAATGAGAGTGGTGTGGTGAACACGATTTGGTAAAGGTATCGATGAGAGGCCATGTAGGAGTACATGGTGGGTTGTTTCATTGAAGCCGACCTTAAGCACTGAGATCTGTATGTGTGATTTAAGAATCAGCTACTACCATGCATTGGGCCCTGAAATATGACCCCGCTCGACTTCTTATTCACCCTAGCTCTCTGTCCAGGAGTTGCAAGTAGTTTCTGGTGTTTGTAGCCTACTGGAGGCCGTGGACAGCGCTGACCGTAGGGGTGGGCTGTGATGCGGTAGGTACGTGGCACGGTGTACCGAATACCCGTTAGGTATCTCGGGAACCCTGTTCACATCGTTCGGGGCCGTATGGGAAACCTCGGCCGGACTCCCTGCGGATGGAACCTGAATAGGCGATAAACCTGGACTAGAGGCTTAAGTGTTTAGGTAGGTCGTGGTCTACACCCACGTCGGCTTTCGCTTGAAGTCTGCCGAGCACATGTCGTGTGCAGACGCTAAGTGGTGGAAACATGTATGAAGAAGTACACCCCTGCAGGGTTATCATAATCTATTCGAATAGCCGCGTCCGCGGTAAAGGACTACTTGGTTGCCTATACAGTTCATAGACAAGTAAATGGAAACTACTAAAAGCCTCAAGATAAGTGTGAGTGCCGAGGATGGCTCTTCCGTAGGAAGACGGAGGTGGATCCTCGGTAGTGTATTGAAGTGGTGAGTAGTGGACTCGTGTGCGCAAAACTATTTCAAGTTGGAGTATCGTAGGATAGTCTAGCCAAGAGTCAAAGCTGGCTTGCTGCAATAACTCCACCAACCCTTCTTGATACTATGCATGTATGTAGGATCTGATGTAAGTCTTGCTGAGTACCTTTGTACTCATGTTGCTATAATCTACATTTTTACAGAAGACGCTGCAACCCCTTCTGATGGGTTCTATGTAGACGTTGACATCAACGAGTAGGCTAAAGACCCAGGTGGTGACCCTGAGCTTGTGATGGACCACGTAGTATAGCTAGGCTTTCCAAGCCTCTTTTATTTTACTAGTTGTCTGTACCCAGACAAAGTACTTCCGCTGTTGGCTTGTATGACTGTATGATTTGTATGTTGGGTCGTGAGACCCGTACCTGTGTGTATGATATGTATGGCTCCCTGAGCCTTAAATAAAGTACTTGTGTCATAGAGTCATGTTGTGATGCTTCGTTGTATTTGCACATATCGAGCATATTGTGTGTATGATTGAAATGCTTGGTATGTGTGGGATCTGACTATCTAGTTGTTTATCTTTAGTAGCCTCTCTTACCGGGAAATGTCTCCTAGTGTTACCGCTGAGCCATGGTAGCTTGCTACTGCTCTGGAACACTTAGGCTGGCCGGCATGTGTCCTTCTTCGTTCCTGTGTCTGTCCCTTCGGGGAAATGTCACGCTTTGAGTACCGGAGTCCTGTTAGCCCGCTACAGCCCGGTTTACCGGAGTCCTGCTAGCCCAGTGCTACAGCCCGGACCCACTTGCTGATGACCGACACGTTCGAAGCTGGGTCATGGATGCCTGTCCCTGTAAGTCTGTGCCACTTTGGGTTTACGACTAGTCATGTCAGCCCGGGCTCTTTATCATATGGATGCTAGCGACACTATCATATACGTGAGCCAAAAGGCGCAAACGGTCCCGGGAAAAGGTAAGACGACACCCGTGGGATACCGTGCGTGAGGCCGCAAAGTGATATGAAGTGTTACCGGCTAGATCGATGTGACATCGAGTCGGGGTCCTGACACCCTTACAATAGAAGCACTTAGTTTCGGGTTTGGGTTCAACCTTGGGTTCCTTCACTGGAGCGGCAACTGGTTTGCCATCCATGAAGTTTCCCTTCTAGCCCTCGCCCTTCTTGAAACCAGTGGTCTTGTTAAACCATCAACACTTGATGCTCCTTCTTGATTTCTACCTTTTGCGGTCTTAAGCACCGCGAACAGTTCCGGGATCAACTCCATCCCTTGCATGTCATAGTTCATCACGAAGATCTAGTAGCTTAGTGATAGTGGCTAGAGAACTCTATCAATCACTATCTTATCTGGACGTTTAACCCCCACTTGATTTAAGTGATTGTAGCACCCAGACATTCTGGGCACATGCCCACTAGCTGAGTTATTCTCCTCCATCTTGTTGGCAAAAGAACTTGTCAGAGGTCTCATACCTCTCAACACGGGCATGAGCCTGAAATCCCAATTTCAGCTCTTGGAACATCTCATATGTCTTATGGCGTTCAAAACATCATTGGAATCCCGATTCTAAGCCGTAAAGTATGGTGCACTAAACTATCAAGTAGTCATCAGGATGTGTCTGTCAGGTGTTCACATCATCCATAGACGACGTTGTAGGGGTTTGCACATCGAGCGGTGCATCAAAGACGTAAGCCTTCTGTGTAGCAGTGAGGACACTCCTCGGACTACGGACCCAGTCTGCATCATTGCTTATAATATCTTTCAACTTGGTCTTTCTCTAGGAACGTATTGAAACAGGGAGCTACAACGTGAGCTATTTATCTACAACATATTTGCAAAGACAATTTAGACTATGTTCATGATAATTAAGTTCATCTAATCAAATTATTTAATGAACTCCCACTCAGATAGACATCCCTCTAGTCATCTAAGTGAAACATGATCCGAGTCAACTAGGCCGTGTCCGATCATCACGTGAGACAGACTAGTCAACATCGGTGAACATCTTCATGTTGATCGTATCTTCTATACGACTCATGCTCGACCTTTCGGTCTTTCGTGTTCCGAGTCCATGTCTATACATGCTAGGCTCGTCAAGTCAACCTAAGTGTATTGCGTGTGTAAATCTGGCTTACACCGGTTGTATTCGAACGTTAGAATCTATCACACCCGATCATCACGTGGTGCTTCGAAACAACGAGCCTTCGCAATGGTGCATAGTTAGGGGGGACACTTTCTTGAAATTATTACGAGGGATCATCTTATTTAAGCTACCGTCGTTCTAAGCAAATAAGATGTAAAACATGATAAACATCACATGCAATCAAATAGTGACATGATATGGCCAATATCATTTGCTCCTTTTGATCTCCATCTTTGGGGCTCCATGATCATCATTGTCACCGGCATGACACCATGATCTCCATCATCGTGTCTTCTTGAAGTTGTCTCATCATCTATTACCTCTACTACTATGGCTAACGCTTTAGCAATAAAGTAAAGTAATTACATGACGTTTAAGTTGACACACGGGTCATAAATAAATTAAGACACCTCCTATGGCTCCTGCCGGTTGTCATACTCATCGACATGCAAGTCGTGATTCCTATTACAAGAACATGATCAATCTCATACATCACATATATCATTCATCACATCCTTTTGGCCATATCACATCACACGGCACATGCTGCAAAAACAAGTTAGATGTCGTCTAATTGTTGTTGCAAGTTTTTACATGGCTGCTATAGGTATCTAGCAAGAATGATTCTTACCTACGCCAAAACCACAACGTGATATGCCAATTTATATTTACCCTTCTCAAGGACCCTTTTCATCGAATCCGATCTGACTAAAGTGGGAGAGACAGACACCTGCTAGCCACCTTATGCAACTAGTGCATGTCAGTCGGTGGAACCAGTCTCACGTAAGAGTATGTGTAAGGTCGGTCCGGGCCGCTTCATCCCACTATGCCGCCGAATCAAGATAAGACTAGTAACAACAAGTAAATTGACAATATCGACGCCCACAACTGTTTTGTGTTCTACTCGTGCATAGAAACTACGCATAGACCTAGCTCTGATACCACTGTTGGGGATCGTAGCAGAAATTTAAAATTTTCTATGCATCACCAAGATCAATCTATGGAGTACTCTGGCAACGAGGGTAAGGGGAGTGCATCTACATACCCTTGTAGATCGCTAAGCGGAAGCGTTGCAAGAACGCGGATGAAGGAGTCGCACTCGCAGCGATTCAGATCGCGGTTGATTCGGATCTAAGCGCCGAACCACGGCGCCTCCACGTTCAACACACATGCAGCCCGGTGACGTCTCCCATGCCTTGATCCAGCAAGGGGAGAAGGATAGGTTTGGGAAGACTCCATACAGCAGCAGCACGACAGCGTGGCGGCGGTGGAGGAGTGCGGAACTCTAGCAGGGCTTCGCCAAGCACTACGAGAGACGAGGAGGGAGAGAGGTAGTGCTGCGCCAAGAGAGAGATCAAATTGTGTGTTGGGCAGCCCCCATACCTCAAGTATATATAGGGGGAGGGGAGGGGGCTGCGCCCCCTCTAGGGTTCCCACCCCAAGGGGTGCGGCAGCCCTAGATCCCATCTAGGGTGGCGGCCACAAGGGGGAGAGGGGGAGGCGCACCTGGGGTGGGCCTTAGGGCCCATCTGCCCTAGGGTTTGCCCCCTCCCCTCTTGGAGGCGCCTTGGGCCTTGGTGGGAGGCGCCCCAGCCCACCTAGGGGCTGGTCCCTTCCCACTATTGGCCCATGTAGGCCTCCGGGGCTTGTGGCCCCTCCCGGTGGACCCCCGGGTCCCTCCCGGTGGTCCCGGTATGTTACCGGTAGCACCCGAAACTTTTCCGGTGACCAAAACGGGACTTTCCATATATAAATATTTACCTCCAGACCATTCTGGAACTCCTCATGACGTCCGGGATCTCATCCAGGACTCCGAAAAACATTCGGTAATCGCGTACATACTTTCCCTATAACCCTAGCGTCATCGAACCTTAAGTGTGTATACCATACGGGCTCGGGAGTCATGCAGACATGGCCGAGACAACTCTCCGGTCAATAACCAACAGCAGGATCTGGATACCCATGTTGGTTCCCACATGCTCCACGATGATCTCATCGGATGAACCATGGTGTCAAGGATTCAATCAATCCCGTATACAATTCCCTTTGTCTATTGGTACGATACTTGCCCGAGATTCGATCGTCGGTATCCCAATACCTTGTTCAATCTCATTACCGGCAAGTCTCTTTACTCGTTCCATAACACATCATCCCGTGATCAACTCCTTGGTCACATTGTGCACATTATGATGATGTCCTACCGAGTGGGCCCAGAGATACCTCTCTGTTACACGGAGTGACAAATCCCAGTCTCGATTCGTACCAACCCAACAGACACTTTCGGAGATACCCGTAGTGCACCTTTATAGCCACCCAGTAACGTTGTGACGTTTGGCACACCCAAAGCACTCCTACGGTATCCGAGAGTTGCACAATCTCATGGTCTAAGGAAATGATACTTGCCATTAGAAAAGCTTTAGCATACGAACTTACACGATCTTGTGCTAGGCTTAGGATTGGGTCTTGTCCATCACATCATTCTCCTAATGATGTGATCCCGTTATCAACGACATCCAATGTCCATGGTCAGGAAAACGTAACCATTTATTGATCAACGAGCTAGTCAACTAGAGGCTTACTAGGGACATGGTGTTGTCTATGTATCCACACATGTATCTGAGTTTCCTATCAATACAATTCTAGCATGGATAATAAACGATTATCATGAACAATGAAATATAATAATAACTAATTTATTATTGCCTCTAGGGCATATTTCCAACAGTCAGCGACTGAGCGGCGCGCGCCGGGTTGGACTGGAACGCCTACTATTGTATAAGGGAGGCTAGGTCTTCTCACCGGCCGCGTACGCAACGTGCAGGTGTGCAATGGGCGATGGGCCCAGACCCCTGCGCCATAGGATTTAGACCGGCGTGCTGACCTCTCTGTTGTGCCTAGGTAGGGTTGCGACGTGTTGATCTTCCGAGGCTGGGCATGACCCAGAAAAGTGTGTCCGGCCAAATGGGATCGAGCGTGTTGGGTTATGTGGTGCACCCCTGCAGGGAAGTTAATCTATTCGAATAGCCGTGATCTTCGGTAACAAGACGACTTGGAGTTATACCTTGACCTTATGACAACTAGAATCGGATACTCAATAAAACGCACCCTTCCAAGTGCCAGATACAACCGGTGATCGCTCTCTCACAGGACGACTAGGGGAGGATCATCGGTTAGGATTATGCTATGCGATGTTACTTGGTGAACTTACCATCTACTCTCTTCTCCTGCTGCAAGATGGAGGTTACCAGAAGCGTAGTCTTTGAAAGGACTAGCTATCCCCCTCTTATTCCGGCATCCTGCAGTTCAGTCCACATATGATAGCCTTTTCCATTTAATACCAATGCATACATATGTAGTGTAGCTCCTTGCTTGCGAGTACTTTGGATGAGTACTCACGGTTGATTTGCTCCCCATTTCCCCCCTTTCTATACCCGATTGCTGCGACCAGGCGATGGAGTCCAGGAGCCAGACGCCACCGTCGTCGACGACTACTACTACTCGGGAGGTGCCTACTACTACGTGCAGGCTGCTGATGACGACCAGGAGTAGTTTAGGAGGATCCCGGGAAGGAGGCTGCGCCTCTTTCGATCTGTATCCCTGTTTGTGCTAGCCTTCTTAAGGCAAACTTGTTTAACTTATATATGTACTCAGATATTATTGCTTCCGCTGACTCGTCTATGATCGAGCTCTTGTATTCGAGCCCTCGAGACCCCTGGCTTGTAATATGATGCTTGTATGACTTATTTTATTTGTAGAGTTTTGTTGTGATATCTTCCCGTGAGTCCCTGATCTTGATCGTACATGTTTGCGTGTATGATTAGTGTACGATTGAATCGGGGGGCGTCACAGCCAGGCTTACAGTTTTCGCTATGTGGTCTATGAATCTGAATATAATTTTATTTCTGGTGGTTGATAAATACTATCTCTGTATGAAACTAGAAGACGTTTTAAGGCTAAATTAGTTTAGAAAATAGGATCTTGATAAATGCCACACGTGTGACACGAACGCATGGCAACTCCGAATGTTTTTATGGCAACTTTAGTTATGAAGCATGTCAATTTTCTGTTCGGATGGCAAGTTTCTGTTTTTTGGGGGTTTGTTTTTTCTTTTCGACTGACATCTTTAGTCGTAAGAAACGTCATGGCGGGATTACTTCGTTCCACACATGTGACATTTATCATTTAAAAATATTTTGATACGGAGGAAGCAGATAGAAGATAAAAAAAATAAAGTCAAGTCTAAGAGCATGGAAGGAACTTTTTAATTTAAGTAAGAATATAGGAGTGGTGTAGTTGGGAAGCACATAGATGAATCAGGGTACATATGAACCCACTTTGAAAAACATATTTTAAAATGCTAAAAAAATCTGAAAAAGGTTGCATGGTACGTCTCCACGTTTTATGTGCGTGCATAAAGTTTCATGGGAAAATAATGCTTTATGACATGTGCCAAAAGGACAAAAAATTATGTCGTGAAATGCAATTTAGAAGCATTGAAATTTATCTTTTTTGCGGAGGCAAATAAAAAGACATTTTTTCACAAAATCTTGTGCCGCGCACACATATTTGCGAACATGTATGCAATAAATTTTCTTTTGTATCTTTTGACATTTAAAAACATGCTTAAAATGAGTGCAGATACCCCTGCGTTTAGGACGTGCCCACTCGTAGTTGGGAAATGTATGGATGAATCCGTGTACATATGAATCCATTTTGAAAAACATATTTTTAAATAATGAACAAACTCTTCATTCCACCAGAAAAAGAACTCCACGTGCACACGCTGCTGCCGGAGAACAAAAAGCGAGAACTACCGTCGTCAGGATAACGTGGAAGACGACCACCTCACCATTCCTCCGTACTGGCAATGGCGGCCGCGCCCGCAGCCGCGGCACTCCGACCCCACCTTTCCCTTCTCTCGGCCGGCGCCGGAATCCCCAACCCCACGCTCCAAACTCTATCCTTCGTCGCCCCCCTCCTCTGCCGCCGCCGCTGCCGCCGCCGCAGCAGCGTCGTTCTCTCCAACGCCTCCTCGTCGCCCCCGTCCCCCCCTCCTTCGCCGGAGAAGGAGGCCGAGGCGGCTCCGACGGCGGAGTCGTGCGTCAACCTCGGCCTCGAGTTCTTCTCCAAGGGCAGGGTAAGCGAAGCCGATTCCAAGGCGCATTTTTCCAACGTTCATGTCACACGGGATCCTTATTGTGTAAACGAAGGAAGTCTATCAGTATCAGCTAGTAATTGTACGGCAATTCATTAGCTCTTCAAGATGATAGCTTTTGTTTTTGAGCGAGATTTAGCAGCTTTTAGCCAGAGCTTAATCAGGCCATTTCAGGATTGTGTTTCACTCTATGTTATCCATTGCATTATGATTGGGGTGATCTTAAGTGAGTTAATGCCAGGTTTGGGTGTATAAATTGGGTTTCTCTTGGTTATCTCAACTGAAAAATGTTTGGAAACTACCTTCATCAGGAGAATAATTGTAAAGCTACTAATCATCGTAGTATTGAGCTGTCACCTTAAACGACTACCAGCGATGCCTGGTAGCTTGGTGTTGAGCAGGCATAAGATCGAAAATTCATCCTCTGCTAACAATGGAGGTTCATACTGTGATTGAATTAATGCTAGATCACTTTATGATCCCATAAATACATTTCTGAAGTTGAGTTCCTTCTAGGGTTGATTGTATAAGCAAACTCTTACATGGGTTTAATTGGAGAGAACCATTTCGAATTATCGTAATGCAGGAGTATCTTCAAGCATTCTCTGTATTCTCTTTTCATTTTTTTTTTGTACATGTCACAGGTGAGGGATGCACTTGAACAATTTGACAATGCCCTGGAGCTGAATCCAAATCCTACCGAAGCCCAAGCAGCGTTCTATAACAAGGCATGCTGCCATGCGTACAGGTGAGGGCACCTATGATACTATGCTTGAAGTTTCCAGTATGCACATGGTGTACCCATTTAGGCTTGTTACCAGCACTTTTGTGTCTGTCAGTACTACTTTTTCAGCTCCACTTCACTTGAATGTATCAAGGCAGCAAATTGCTCGAACTCACTATTAGACATAGAAGACAAGACGTTAGCATATTTTGGATAGGATGAATGTTCCACTGTTTAGATTCTCTGATGGCATTGTTAAGTTATTTGGTGAATTTGTACATTTTGTATTTTATGTTCCTTTTGTGATGCATCTGTTTGGACCAGGGAAGAAAGCAAAAAAGCTGCAGATTGCTTGAGAATAGCTTTGCGAGATTACAATCTCAAATTTGGTACAGTACTTAATGATCCAGACATGGCGCCATTCAGGGCATCACCAGAATTTAAGGAACTTCAAGAAGAGGTAAGGCTTTGTGCTTAATCCACTGCTCTGCTATATGCTGGATAAGAAATTTATCTTCTAATCATAGTTGACATCTTGATCCCACCAGTTCGATGTCAGAGATTTGATCTTTTACATTTTCTAATTTCATTTCAGGCATTGCGTGGTGGAGAAGATATTGGTTCTGGGTTCCGAAGAGATCTAAAGCTCATTAGTGAAGTACAGGCACCATTTCGTGGTGTCCGGAGGTTCTTTTATGTGGCGTTCATTGCAGCAGCTGGAATTTCAACATTCTTCACCATTCCCAGACTTATATTTGCACTTCAAGGTGGTGATGGTGCTCCAGATTTTCTGGAAACGGCTGGCAATGCTGCCATTAATATTGGAGGTAAACTGACACATCCTCAAAGAATGGTGTTGCAAAGAGTTAGGTAGTGTTCACCTGACAAATTTGTCCCCTCATTACATGTCAACAGTTCATCTTGTTGCATACTAGTAGCATTAGAAGAAAAACCATCAGCAATGACTTTGTTTGTTGTTCTGGTTGGATTTTAGGGTGTTGTCAACCTAGTCAGTCGAGGCATCAAACCTACACGAAAATTTCCAAAACAAAAAGTATAGAAATACTTCAATTTACAGTAACTTTTTTTCTTTCAATTTAAAGTCCAGACTCATTATGAGTAACGAAAATATATCGACAAGTAACGAATAAAAACCATGGCAAGCGTTACTATTCAGGGCAGACTTATTTATTCCATTTCTTCTAATTCACATCAAGTTGTTGAAATTTAAATATATGCCACAACACTTTTTTTACTTCTTGCAAAGAAAAGTTAATAGACTACATCACAAAAACAAAAGGGGGGAAGTAAGAAGTTTCTGTGTTGGTGTGGTGTCCAAACTGAAACCAGGTTGCACGCTCCACCGCCAAACAAATATAGTAATTGACTTTTCATTTGATTCGCCAATGTATTAAAGCATTTGCCAATTGCCAGTGCTATGTTCATTCCTGATGGTTGGTACTTGCCACACGCATACACCAATGCGTTCTTTTAGGATATCTTGGTGACCATCTTATATATTTACTCTTAGATGCTTCAACATAAAAATGCTCTACATAATTCTGTATTTGTTTACTGGTAAATGTATTAGCATTCATCAATGCTTACTAGCTACCGCTGGAATACGAAAATGCAAAGAACTACTGCTATTTCATTTCAGTCCTTGTTCCCTGAGTTGTGCATCTTGTAGAAGTTCATATTAATGAGATTCCTTGGCTCAATTATTGTTTTTATGTTTGCTATATTACAAGTCAGTCATTTGTTAAATAATTCTTATTTATGTTGCTTGTTAAACTTAAAAAATAATCAATCTCTGGAATCAGCACTCTGCAGGTATTGTCGTGCTCGTGGCTTTGTTTTTCTGGGAAAACAAGAAAGAAGAAGAGCAGATTACAAATATCTCTCGTAATGAAACCCTTTCAAGGTTACCTGTGCGTCTGTCAACCAATCGCATAACTGAACTTGTGCAACTCCGGGACATTTCTAGGCCAGTTAGTATAATTCTTTTAGCATCTTTCATACTCTCTACATTTCTTTTAAATTTTCATTAAGTGACCAGTGGATTAAGTAGTATTGTAGGTTATATTGGCAGGTTCAAAGGCATCTGTTACTCAAGCAATGCAAAGAGCTGAGAGGTACCGAACTGATCTGCTCAAACGAGGCGTTCTTCTAATTCCTGTGATCTTTGGTGCTTCACTAAAAGTCCAAGGCAAACCAAAAGGCTTCGGTACTACAAGATCTGCTGCATCAGCTCCTTCAATTGGGGTTAGACCATTATTACATATCTACTAATCAAAAAACTGTCACATGCTTCTTATTTTGTATTTTCATACGGAAAACCTGGTATCTTTTATTAAGTTTCATGCACCAACCAGTAGAATCAAGAATACAAACAGATGGTGAAGGTCGGGCAGTCGACATACTTCAACAACCCCTCTCACATGTGTCTCAAAAAGGCCTAAAAGTGGACAAAAAGAGGGCAAGCAATTTTTTTCATTTTAACTGCGAAAGCCGAGACTTGAACCCAAAACCTCTTGGCTTCTGAAACCATATTAAGTTTCATGCACCAAAGGGTAGAACGAAAAGTCTGAACTGTTGAGAAGGTTGGGCAATCCACATATACTCGAGCACCTTTATCTTTTTGATAGTACAATGCAACTTTTTTTGGGCAGGGTGACTTTGAAAAACGTACTGAATCTATTGCGGCAAAATCACGACTCAGAGCTGAGGTTCGATTTAAAGCTGATATTGTCTCTCCAGAACAATGGGAAAGGTGAATTTTCTTTCCTTTCTCCTGTACTGCATAGTCTATATTATGTTTAAGTAACTGTAGAATAATTTTGCATGTTCTTACCATTTCAACATAAGACAACAACATAAATTACATACACTAGTCGTGAACCCATGCATTCACAAGGTTGGGCCTGTATTATGAGACATTTTATGTATATATATATGTGTGTGTGTGTGTGTGTGTGTGTGTGTGTGTGTGTGTGTGTGGTATATGAGGAGCAAGAGTACATACTCCCAGGAGTACATAACCATTTTCCTATATTTATATAAATATAAATTATATTTGCATACTTCAAGTTAAATATAATAAAAAAACATGATTAAAATTAGTGGTGGAGTCAGGATTCTACTTTGAAGGGGGGGCGAGAAAATGCATGATTTCCTGTTCAATCTTAGCATTATAAATGCACCTTCAATTTTTGGTATATAAAAACGAAGATTGTTTAAAAGGAAATAACTTAATTAATAAATCCGAGCACATACTATGGTAATAATAAAACAAAGTTACAAAATCATGAGATCCCTGGTAAAATATATGTGCCTCCACTGCAATGCATGGGCCATTATCTAGTTACTGGTAACATTTGTAGTTGTGTATGAACATCTGACAAGTTAGAGCTTGTCTTTGTTGTAATATACATTCGCTCTCCAGATTTGCAGATTTACCAGCTCAACGCCTTTTTGTGTCCTATACTACTCCTTTTCTAATGGTATTAGCATGGCTGTAGTTGTAGCAACACAAAGACTCACTTCCTAAAATTTTGGTGCCATTAATTTGTTATCTTTGAGGTTTACTTGACATCTACTTGCCCATGGACCAGTTGGATACGTGACCAGCAAGAATCTGAAGGTGTCACTCCTGGTGAAGATGTCTACATAATTCTCCGTCTTGATGGTCGTGTGAGAAGATCTGGAAGAGTAATTCTTTTCTTTGGGTTTATTTGGTTGGAGTTAATCCTATTGACACTAGAATGAATGAACTAAAATCTAACTAAAGTTGAGATTAACGGTAAAAGTTACAATTGATTGTTTTCTCTTTTTTTTTGCAGGGCATGCCAAACTGGAACGACATTTTGAAGGAATTGCCACGTCTTGAAGATTTGCTCAGCAAACTTGAACGATGAAAAAGACGTGTATACGGGTGTAGTTTTCTTCTTCATGCCCTTTATCTTTGTGAAGACCGGAACACTATTTCGTTGCACAGGGATTGAACATCCTGTTTCGTAAGATTTCAATGTAGCTTCTTTTCAGTTCTCTTTGCTATGCGAAAACCAAGGTGGATGCCTTATTTCTCTATAAGAAGTGAGGCCCTTGTGTGCCAGATAAGAACATGTACACAAGATTGTAATTAACAAACCAAGAATTGGCCCTGTTTTTTTGTTGTTGTAAAAGACGAAAGCTCCCAAGCAAAAATACAAAGGTGAACATGGTTATCCAGAAGTTCTGAATTTTGGGGGTATCAAATTTGATCAACCATTCTCCTCATGTGTGAAGTTTCATGAAGGAATGACACTGAAGAAATTCAACCTTACTATTCAGTCAAACATTCGAGTATAGCTTTGATTTTTTCATTTTTTGCCTAGCAATACCATGATGTCATTTACACGAGTATACAAGTCGACTATGTATGTTACAAGGAAAACATTTTTTTCCTTAGTTTAATTTTCAGAATTTACTATTCATAAAGGGTTCCCGTGGAACCATGTTCAGCAAATCCGTGTCTAGGTTCCAAGGGCCCAAACATTGCATCTCTCTTCCTAATAGGTGTTGATTAAGGCCGACTCTCTGAGCTTTGAGATAATTGGCGGTAGGACGTCCTAAGGATGGCTTGGATCACAAAGAAGAGGGGTATTTTTGTCATTTCACTAGCAAAATCCAACCACCGGGTCTGTATTAGGCTGCCTCGCATTCACATGTGTTCCCCTCTTCTCGCGTGACTTTGCAATTGTGTCTCCCCCTCTCCCTCGTCCTTCTCTTATTTGCTGAAATCACTAGTTAAGGATGCGTCACTTGTCGCAAACTATGAGTTTTTAGTGATTTTTCCTAACATGGGAGGGACAGGTGAGTTTGTTCTTCATTTGTTCTGTTTTTTCCAAAACGAAAGATCTTTTGAATTATGCGTCAAAGTTACTAACCATTTTCACCGTTGCACGTATCAAGATCTTTGAACTAGATCTCATGTTGATAATTTTTGCTGGATTCTTTTTAACAAATATGTGCTCTCAGTTAGTACTAACATGCACTCCCAACAACAATAAACTGTGCTCATGCGCTGGTGAAGCACAGTTGTGCTCGTGCTAGGAAGCGCACCCATGCTCCCAAGTATACTAGATTTGTGCTTTCACCAGACGAAGCACAATTGTCTTCCCTGCGCTCTGCTCACAAGTGCACTAGTTTGTGCTCCCGCAAACATGAAGCACAATTGTGCTCCTGCATGGAGCATGCATGTGCTCCAGTGCTCCGAACAGATGAAAAAAAAACGTGAAACCAAAAAGGAAAAAAAATGCGAAGGTGAAGCAAGACTGTGCTCCCATGTGAAGCACGCATGTGCATCAATCTTGATGAAAATGAAAGTAATCATGAAACAAAAAAAAGGAAGAAAATCATGAAACACCAAAACAACTTGGGGAGAATAAAAATTAGGAAAAATATCGGGTAAAGCCAGAAACCCCGGGGGAAAGCGCTTGCTCCTTTCAGTCTTACTCGCTCGGTTACTTCTTTGTTGTCTGGCTCGCTAGCTAAGCTTGCCACATGGCACGTGCTGACTAGCTAGCACTGGGTTGTGCCCTATGCGGAGGACACCCATCATGATCCTCCTCCCCTGGCCGTTCCTCCCTCCGAGGCCGCCATTGATGCCATCTTCAGACGAGAAAGCTTCGGGTGATGGTGACGACAAAGATAACGATAGGCGTGAGCACGCCTCTGTCGGACAATGTCGTCGTCTTCATCATCAATCTCTTCACAAGAAGCAGCAGAAGGTGGGTGGCGTGACTCTCTCTCCCCCTCTCTCACATGAGCACGCGTACACACAAACAACTTGGTCACGATAATGGTCACACATTCGCCGACTTGCCTTCTTCTCGCGCCATCCCGTAGAGTACATACCAACTAGGTCAGCATCACCACCTCATCTCCTTCGCCTCGATCCCTCAATTCGGCAGCAAGGGCACAAAGCAGCAACACGTGGGTGGCCTCCTCCATCCTTCCCGTCCTGCTCGATCTGGTGCTTGCAAGGTATTTTCTATTTTACAAAACCTCGTCAAGAGGGCAGGGTGCACCTAAGATTTCATAAAGAAGAATAAAATTAACCTAGTTTATAAGGAAAACTAGGCAACAAACCATACAACTGCTTAATTGATTAAGGGACAATCAAGTGAAACCCCGACCACAAGCACAAAAGGAAAATAAGAAAAAAGGAAACAACAAAGTCGCAGTCGGCCAACTCAAACTCCACTGCCTACTCGCCCACACCAGAAAGAAGTGAACAGGATCTTTGGAGACACATTCAAGAAGGAAATACAATGTTCGAAGGCATCAACATCGACCCCCATCGACCGATAAAGCTTTCGCCTAGACACCACCCACAACTTCCCGCTGAAACCTTGGAAATGGTGGTCACGCCAACAACCACTATGAAAACCCAAGCAACGACCAACCACAACCTAGTGGAGAGGAGGAACATCTCTGTGACAACTCCCAAAGGAAGAGGCTACATCGCACCATAGTCGCCGGTAACTAATCCCCATCGGAAGCAAGGCTTTTGCCCAGAGCCCTTCGCATCTCCACCTCATCAGGCACAGGGCCCAACCATTGCCAAACGAGACCACCGACATTGGAAGACCATGGCCGCTAGATCTAAGGGTTCGCCGGTCGAGCCGCAAAAGCACCAAAGAGACAAGTTCACGAACATCCAGCCACCACCACACCCTACGCGCCACCACCACTGCGCACAACGACCAAAACCACCGCCGCACCAACAACATAGCTGCTGCCACCACACCGCCCGGCCACAGCCCTCGCGGAGCCATATGGGCCACGTGCGGAGCCCCCAAAAAAGCACGTCGGTGCCCTAGCCCGCCGCGCCCGAATCCGGATAGAGTACCATTGGCCAGAGCCCCTAGAAGATCATTTCTCTCCTTTCCTCGCCGGTGAAGGTGTGACGCCCCCGATTTGACCGTACACTAATCATGCACGCAAATGTGTACGACCAAGATCAGGAACTCACGGGAAGATATCACAACACAACTCTAGACACAAATTAAAATAATACAAGCTTTATATTACAAGCCAGGGGCCTCGAAGGCTCGAATACAAGAGCTCGATCATAGACGAGTCAGCGGAAACAACAATATCTGAGTACAGACATAAGTTAAACAAGTTTGCCTTAAGAAGGCTAGCACAAACTGGGATACAGATCGAAAGAGGCGCAGGCCTCCTGCCTGGGATCCTCCTAAACTACTCCTGGTCATCGTCAGCGGACTGCACGTAGTAGTAGGCACCTCCCGAGTAGTAGTAGTCGTCGTCGACGGTGGCGTCTGGCTCCTGGGCTCCAACGTCTGGTCGCAGCAATCGAGTATAGAAAAGGGGGAAAAGAGGGAGCAAAGCAACCGTGAGTACTCATCCAAAGTACTCGCAAGCAAGGGACTACACTACATATGTATGCATTGGTATCAAATGGAATAAGGGTATCATATATGGACTGAACTACAGAAATCCGGAATAAGAGGGGGATAACTAGTCATGTAGAAGACTACGCTTCTGGTAACCTCCATCTTGCAGCAGGAGAAGAGAGTAGATGGTAAGTTCACCAAGTAGCATCGTGTAGCATAATCCTAACCGATGATCCTCCCCTCGTCGCCCTGTGAGAGAGCGATCACCGGTTGTATCTGGAACTTGGAAGGGTGTGTTTTATTAAGTATCCGGTTCTAGTTGTCATAAGGTCAAGGTACAACTCCAAGTCGTCCTATTACCGAAGATCACGGCTATTCGAATAGATTAACTTCCCTGCAGGGGTGCACCACATTTCCCAACACGCTTGACCCCCTTTGTCCGGACACACTTTTCTGGGTCATGCCCGACCTCGGAAGATCAACACGTCGAAGCCCTACCTAGGAACAATAGAGAGGTCAGCACGCCGGTCTAAATCCTATGGCGCAGGGGTCTGGGCCCATCGCACATTGCACACCTGCACGTTGCATACGCGGCCGGTGAGTAGACCTAGCCTCCCTTATACAAGAGTAGGTGTTCCAGTCCAACCCGGCGCGCGTCGTTCAGTCGCTGATGTCACGAAGGCTTCGGCTGATACCACGACGTCGAGCGCCCATAACTGTCCCCGCGTAGATGGTTAGTGCGTATAGGCCAGTAGCCAGACTCAGATCAAATACCAAGATCTCGTTAAGCGTGTTATTTTGAAATAACCACGAACGCCGACCAAGGCCAGGCCCACCTCTCTCCTAGGTGGTCTCAACCTGCCCTGTCGCTTCGCCACAAAGATCCACACAGAGGGCTGTCGGGAAAGTATGTCCTTCCAGCCCCCAATTCGTGAATCAACCGCGGGTACTCCTCGAGCCAACCCGACTTTAGTCATCACATGTATCATGTATAAAGTATATAGTATATACCCATGATCACCTCCCGAGTGATCACGACCGGATAGTATAGCATGGTAGACGGACAAGAATGTAGGGCCACTGATGATAAACTAGCATCCTATACTAAGCATTAGGATTGCAGGTAAAGGTAACAATAGTAGTAGCAAGGACAGGCTATGCATCAGGATAGGATTAACGGAAAGCAGTAACATGCTACACTACTCTAATGCAAGCAATATAGTACCGAGAGTAGGCGATATCTGGTGATCAAGGGGGGGGGGCTTGCCTGGTTGCTCTGGCAAGAGAGATGGGTCGTCAACACCGTAGTTGTACTAGGTAGCAGCGGTGTCGGTCTCGGTGTCTAGCGAGAGAAGAGGGGGAAGAAACAATAAATATAATGCAAACAAATGCATGATGATGCATGACATGACAAAGCGTGATGCTAGGTGTGCCCTAACGCGATACGAGTTGGTACCGGTGAAGGAGAAAAACATCCGGGAAAGTATTCCTGGTGTTTCGCGTTTTCGGACAGCTGAACCGGAGGGGGAAAGTTGCGTGTTTTCTATGCTAGGGATGCGTGGCGGACGAACGGGCTGTGTATCCGGATTCGTCTCGTCGTTTTGAGCAACTTTCATGTACAATGTTTTTCCATCCGAGCTACGGTTTATTTCATATGATTTTTCAAAGATTAAAGCACTTTCAGAAACTATGGAAAATAACAGAAAAGAATTGTGATGTCAGCAGAGTGTCAGCATGACATCAGCAGGTCAACAGACCCGCTGACTGGTCAAACTGACCAGTGGGTCCCACCTGACATAGAGAGTAGGGCTAATACAGGTTAACCTAAACTAACTAAGTTAATTAATTAGACGGGGCCCACCTATCAGTGTCTAATTGTGTTAATTAAATTAGCTTAATTAACTTTGTTAATTAGGGGAGTGTAGGCCCCAACTGTCAGTTGCATGGGCTGGTCCAGTCAGCATGGTGGACCGGGTCAGCAAGCCGGCCGGGCCCTTGGGGCCCACGGGTCAGCGACCCAGGGGGGTGGCCCCAGGCCGTCCACGTTGGCAGACGGCGTTGGCGCGCCAGCGGTGACCTCCAGGACGGCGGCGCGGCTCGGCCACGGTCGGAAAATGGCCACCGGGGACCGTTTGGACCGCCGTGAGCACCTACAGGTGCAGGGGGCGGCGTGCTTCCAGCTGTTGCATCGGTGGGTTCGAGGGCTGGCCGGAGTGGCGCCGACGACGAGCATGGGCGGCGGCGGCGTTCGGTGGCTCAAGGAGAAGTGGGCTGTGGGGGCTCTTTTGGCGCGGAACCTGGTGTATTCGAACGCAGGCATCGCACCGCGTCAAACGGTGGCAGCGGTGGCCGTTGAAACGGCCTGCGGCGTCGGCGACGGAGTCTAGCGACGGTGGCCGGAGCTCGAGCACGCGTGGAAGCTAACTACGGTACACAGGGAGGAGAAGGGAGAGGGGGGTTCGATGCGGCTACTCACTGGGCCCTGTAGGTGTGCACAAGTGGGCTGGGGGAAGCATGTCGTCACCGGAATCATCGCCGGAGTCGAAGATGGCCATACGGGGAGAAGAGGTTGCCGGGCTCGTCTCGGTGGCTCCCGGCTCCAATGGCTTGGACCGGACGACGCGGAGGATGAAGGCGGAGCGCTACGTCATCGGGGCGAGACGAGGGGTCGACGGGGAGCGCGGGATCAATGGGCGCGCGGCAGCGGCTGCGCTCGGTGAGGGAGGAGAAGGGTGAGGGGGAGCGAGGGAGTGTGGTACTGGGGGCTCTAGGGTTAGGGGTTAGGTCGGAGGTGTAACGCCCTCGATGCGGCTATATCTCCCACGTGTCGAAGCACGACTTAGAGGCACCTGCAAAATAAAAAGAAGACTACCCCAAAAGCTACACAGATCCCCGATCGTCCCAACTGGGCTCCACTACTGATCAACTGGAAAACGGAACAACATAAAGAACATGATCTTCATAGAGCTCCTCCTTGAGCTTGGTTGCGTCACCTGCACGGTATCATCGGCACTTGCAAACTGGTTTTGGAAGTATCTGTGAGTCATGGGGACTCAGCAATCTCACACCCTCGCGATCAAGACTACTTAAGCTTATGGGTAAGGTAAAGGTATGATGTGGAGCTGCAGCAAGCGACTAGCATATATGGTGGCTAACCTATTCGCAAAAGAGAGCGAGAAGAGGAGGCAAAAGCACGGTCGAACAACTATGATCAAGAAGTGATCCTAGAACAACCTACGTCAAGCATTACTCCAACACCGTGTTCACTTCCCAGACTCCGCCGAGAAGAGACCATCACGGTTACACACGCGGTTGGTGCATTTTAATTAAGTTAAGTTCAAGTCTTCTACAACTGGACATTAACAAATTCCCATCTGCCCATAACCGCAGGCACGGCTTTCGAAAGTTCAAATCCCTGTAGGGGCATCCCAACTTAGCCCATCACAAGCTCTCACGGTCAACGAAGGATATTCCTTCTCCCAGGAAGACCCGATCAGGCTCAGAACCCCGGTTACAAGACATCCTCGACAAAGGTAAAACAAGTCCAGCAACACCGCCTGAATGTGCCGACAAATCCTGATAGGAGCTGCACATATCTCGTTCTCAAGGCACACTCAGATGAACACTACGTACAACTAAAACCAACCCTCAAGTTTCCCCGAGGTGGCGCTGCAAGTGGCTCTGTTTTGGACCAACACTTAGAGGAGCACTGGCCCGGGGGGTTTAATAAAGATGACCCTTGAGTCCGTGGAACCCAAGGGAAAAAGAGGCTAAGTGGCGAATGGTAAAACCAATGTTGGGCATTGCTGGAGGAGTTTTATTCAAGGCGAACTATCAAGGGGTTCTCATTATAACCCAACCGTGTAAGGAACGCAAAATCCGGGAACATAACACCGATATGATGAAAACTAGGGCGGCAAGAGTGGAACAAAACACCAGGCATAAGGCCGAGTCTTCCACCCTTTACCAAGTATATAGGTGCATTAAGATTAACAATATAATATTGTGATATCCCAACAAAATATCTGTGTTCCAACATGGAACAAACTCCAATCTTCACCTGCAACTAACAACGCTATAAGAGGGGCTGAGCAAAGCGATAACATAGCCAAACAACGGTTTGTTAGGACAAGGTGGGTTAGAGGCTTGTCTTAACAATATGGGAGGCATGATAAGCAAGTGGTAGGTATCGCAGCATAGGCATAGCAAAAGAGCGAGCATCTAGCAAGCAAAGATAGAAGTGATTTCGAGGGTATGGTCATCTTGCCTGAGATCCCGCAAGGAAGAAGAACGAGTCCACGAAGAAGACAAACTGACGTAGTCGAACGGATCCTCATAAACGCGACGTTATCGGAACCAACCCAAAGAAGCAACACCGGAAAGAAGCACACAACATAGTAAACAACCAACACATGATCATGGCATGATATGCGGGATGCGGTATGTGATGGATATGCATGATTTGGAAAGGAATGATAGAACCTGGCTTCAACTTGGAAATCCAAGAGTGCCACTGGAAAGGGGAGGTGATTTCGGTTGAAATCGATATAAAGATCACCGGAATCGGATGCACGGTTTGGAAATGGCAAGCAAAACAAATATGGTACCGGTCTGTGATAAACAGCAAGTAGCCATCTAAATGCATCAAGATAAATGTGCTATAGCACTCAAACATGGCAACAAAATACATGGCAGGGATCCACTCATGATGCTTGACAAGAGATGAACACTGAGCTAAGGCTAATTCACTCCTTAACAGGTTCAAACAAGCATGGCAAAAGTGCAAATGATAACAGGTTACAGACTTAGAGAAATAACAAGCCAGAAATTTATCATCAGGAAGCAATGTTTAGGGCATGATAACTACATGCTACAAGAACATATCATGGCAAAGCAAGGCATGACATAAAGCTACTCAAAGCATATAACAAAAGTCCATTAGTGACCATAAGCCAAAAGGGATCATAAAATACAATTGCAAGCATGTGAACATAGCAAAAACATAAACAAATTCAGACTTAGTGAAAAACTGAAGCATGCAAAACAGTTAATGAGTAGGCATGTTTACGAGCTCGATGCACTCACTACGAGGCATTGCATGACAAACTAAGCATACACCCAGGAAACAAACATGGCATAGAAGCTAGACATGGCAAGAACAACAACATAGCATGCACGGATCAACAACAACAAGCTCGGCAAAATCGCTAAACATGTTAACAATCTGCCAGGAACATTTTATAGTAAAAGTAGAGCTCGATTGACTCAAGCTAGGGTGATCCATAAATGCAAACAAAGACACGGATGGATAGATCACCACAATATTAACAAAACATCCTTACTGATCATCCTCAAAAGAGGCACGGATCACTAGGAAACAACATGAACATATGGCATAAAAATAAAGACAGGGCAAGGACTTAGAATAATCCTAAGTCCCTGAAATCAGCATCATCGAGTAAGCTACTTTGCATGCTTGTGCTAGTCACCACAAAGATCACAAAAATACATGGCATACACCCCTGTAAAGATGGCATGGCATTTAACAAAACACATGTAGAGCTCAGGATCATAGCATGCACACATTAATCATGGCAAAAATGACAAAAGGCCATTTGCTGAAACAGATCTGACATATTCATCACATAGCCCTCTTCCAACAGCATTTTGGGCATCAAGATGAGCTCAAATGAAAATTATTCAATGAAATGAAATGATTTACTCATTGAGACGAACATTTTGATATGCTACACACACGAATCGGAGCTATGGATGTAGAGTTATGGCATGTCAAAGATTGCAAAAAAATATAACTGGAGAGGGAAAAAGTCAACCCCGAGAGTGGATCTGAGATCTAGGGTTTCGGGCCGGCACTGTAGCTTCACGGATCTCGCCTGAAAAGATCTCGTCGACGCCGGGGAAGGAGGCCGGAGGAGCTCGCCGGGGATCGGGGCGGCGAGGCGATGCACGGCGGAGGGCGGCCTCCGGTGAGTTCGGTCGCCGGACTTGGAGCGGCCGGTGGTGGTCGGCTGGCGCGCGGCGCCGGCAGAGCGGTGACGAAGTTCGGCGGTCGGCGCGGAAGAAGAAGGCGGTGGGCTTCGGCTTGAGGCGACGCGGCCAGGCGGCGGGCGGCGTCGAGGCGAAGGAGGCGGAGTCGGGCCGCGGGGGCTCTCCCTGGGCCTCGCGGGCCGCGGCGGTGGGGAGGTCGGCGCGCCACATGGTGGTAGGCGGTTGGCAGCGGGGTACGTCCGGCGCGGGCGGACGTTGTCCGGCGGTGGCGCAAGCGAAATTTTAGGGTTTCGGGGGAAGAAGATCCGGGATTTTGGGGAGGGGGTCTATTTATAGAGGTAGGAGGAGCTAGGAAGCTCCGAATGAGGTGAGGTTTGCGGCCACGCGATCGTGATCGAACAATCTAGATGATGGGAAAGGTTTAGGTGGGTTTTGGGCCAGTTTGGAGGGGTGTTGGGCTTCAATACACACGAGGCCTTTTCGGTCCCTCGGTTAACCGTTGGAGTATCAAACGAAGTCCAAATGGTACGAAACTTGACAGGTAGTCTACCGGTAGTAAACCAAGGCCGCATGACAAGTCTCAGTCTAATCCGAAAACGTCTAACACCCGCACACGAAAAGAGGTAGAAAGGGACACCGGGTGACATAGGAGCGTCGGATTGCAAAACGGACAACGGGGAAAATGCTCGGATGCATGAGACGAACATGTATGCAAATGCAATGCACATGATGATATGATATGAGATGCATGACACGCAAGCAATGACAAGGAAACAACAGCGAATAACTGGAAGACACCTGGCACATCGGTCTCGGAGTGTTACAACACTCCACCACTATGAGAGGATCTCGTCCCGAGATCTAGAATGGCACCGGAGGGAAAACGGAAGAGAAAGAGAAGAGGTAAAACTAAGTTGCTTCTTTGACAAACGAGTGAAACCAAAGAACCTTGAAAAGGTTGAGCAAATTGACAGAAAGAAAGCAACTGTAACACCCCGGATATAACTTTCCCAATTTGTACTCCAACTCTTGCCGTTTCCGGCGTTAAGTTATATTTATTTCCTTGGGTTCGGGTTTTTGTCTCCGTGTGTTGTTGTCATTGTCATGCATCACATATCATGTCATCATGTGCATTGCATTTTCATACGTGTTCGTCTCATGCATTCGAGCATTTTCCCCGTTGTCCGTTTTGCATTCCGGTGCTTCGTTCTTCTCCGGTGGCCATTTCTAGCTTTCTTTCGTGTGTGGGGATTAAACATTTCCGGATTGGACCGAGACTTGCCAAGCGGCCTTGGTTTACTACGGGTAGACCGCCTGTCAAGTTTCGTACCATTTGGACTTCGTTTGATACTCCAACGGTTAACCGAGGGACCGAAAAGGCCTCATGTGTGTTGCAGCCCAACACCCCTCCAAATTGGCCCAAAACCCATCTAACTCTGCTCCATCACCTAGAGCGTTCGATCACGATTGCGTGGCCGAAAACCGCACCTCATTTGGACTCCCCTAGCTCCCTCTATGCCTATAAATAGGTCCCCCTCGAAAAATCCCGGGTCTCCTCCTCCTCCCAAACCCTAGATCCAACCCGCCGCGCAGCGCCGGACAAATCCCGGCCGACGGTCATGTCCGGACGCCTCCCGCCGCCGCCACATGGCACAGCCTGAGTGGCCGCCACCTCCCACCGCCACCGGAGCCCGCACGGGCCCGTAGCCGGCCCTCCCCGGCCCATCGCCGCGCCGCCCGCGCCCTCCTCCTCCACGGCGCCGCGCCCGCGCCCGCCGCCATCCGCCGCCTCCCCGCCGGCGCGCCGCCGCTCGCCGTCCGCTGCCCTGCGCCGCCCAGGTCGTCGCCGGCCGCCCCGACCGCCACCACCGCGGCCGACCCGAGCAGGCGCCGCTACCGCCATCGCCATCGCCGGCCTCGCCTCCTTCTCTACTCCGGCCGCCGCCCGCATCATCTCTGGAGAGAGCGCCGCCGTCCTCGTCCTCGCCATGAACAGTGCCCGCGGCCGCCTCGGTTCGCGCACCGGTTAAACCCTAGATCTGAGGGTTGTTTTTTTCCCAAGTCCTTGATATTTTCAGTCCAAGTGCCCCTGTTCACGGCTCCGTAACTTTGCATCTGTAGCTTCGATTCATGCATATAGCATATCAAAACGTTCACCTCAGAGAGTACATCATTTCATTCCATTGCATCATTTTCATTTGAGCTCATCTTGATGCCTGAAATGCTGTTAGAAGAGGGCTACTTGAGTTAATTGTCAGATCTGCTACTCCATTTAGGTTTTTGTCATTTTTGCCATGATTATTGTGTGCATGCTATGCCCTGATGCTCTACATGTGTTTTGTTAAGGGTTTTGTCATCTTTCTAGAGGTGCAACCCATGTATTTTTGTGATGTGTGTGGTGACTTGTGCAATCTTGCAAAGTGGTGCACTTGCTAATTCTGTTTTCAGGGACTTAGTGATTTCACTAAGTCCTGGAGCTGTTTATCTCATGATGTCATATGTTCATGTTGTTTCCTAGTGATCCGTTCCTCTTTTGAGGATGATCAGTAAGGATGTTTTGTTAATATTGTAGTGCTATATCCATCCATGTCTTTGTTTGCAATTATGGAGCAACCTAGCTTGAGTCAATCGAGCTCTACTTTTGCTACTTTGTGAATCTGGGCAGATTGTCAACTTGTTTGCAATTTTGCCGGTGATGTTGTAGTTGATCCGTGCATGCTATTCTATTGTTCTTGCCATGTCTAGCTTTCATTTTGTGCCTTCTTAATGGGTGTATGCTTGTCTTGCCATTACTTGCACCGTAGTGAGTGCATCGAGCTCGTAAACATGCCTATTTGAGTTGTATTTCAGCATGTGTCAGTTTTCACTAAGTCTGAAAACTGATTATGTTTTTGCTATGTTCACGTGCTTGCAATTGTATTTTCTGATCCCTTTTGGCTCAAGGTCACTAAGGGACTTTTGTTAAGCTCTTTGAGTAGCTCCAGGCCATGCTTTACTTTGCCATGATCAGGTCCTGTAGCATGTAGTTTTGTTGCTCCGAAGAGGGCTACCTGATCTGAAATTCCAGACAAGTGTTGATTTCACTAAGTCTGAAATCTGTTTGTCATATGCATTTTTGCCATGCTTGTTTGAACCTGTTAATGGATGAATTGGCCGTAGCTCAGTGCTAGACTTTTGTTAAGCATCTTGTGTGCATCCCTGCCATGTATTTTGTTGTCATGTTTGGGTGCTGTAGCATGGTCATTTCATTGCATTTAGATGCCTACTTGCTGTAAATCGCAGACCGGTGTCATATTTGAATCGCTTGCCATTTCCAAACCGTAACTCCGATTCCGGCGTTCTTTATATCGTTTTCAAGCGATTTCGTCTCATCTTTCCAGTGGCACACTTGGATTTCCAAGTTGAGGCCAGGTTCATGCATTTCCTGTCATATCTTGCATTTTGCATCCCGCATCGCATCCCGCATAACATATCATCTTTGCACCGTGTTGTTTGAGTTTGCATGTGGTTGATTGTATCCTTGTTGCTTGTTTGTCTTGTTTGGGTAGAGCTGGGAGACGAGTTCACTAACGAGGAGCCCGTTGAGTTTGCTTTCGAGGATCCAGTCAACTCTGACAACTATGCAGGCAAGATGATCATACCCTCAAAATCACTACTATCTTTGCTATGCTAGTTTGCTCGCTCTTTTGCTATGCCAATGCTACGATGCCTACCACTTGATTTCAAGCCTCCCAAATTGCCATGTCAAACCTCTAACCCACCATGTCCTAGCAAACCGTTGATTGGCTATGTTACCGCTTTGCTCAGCCCCTCTTATAGCGTTGCTAGTTGCAGGTGAAGATTGGAGGCCGTTCCTTGTTGGAACATTTATTTTACTTGTTGGGATATCATTATATTATCTTGTTATCTTAATGCATCTATATACTTGGTAAAGGGTGGAAGGCTCGGCCTCTCGCCTAGTGTTTTGTTCCACTCTTGCCGCCCTAGTTTCCGTCATATCGGTGTTATGTTCCCGGATTTTGCGTTCCTTACGCGGTTGGGTTATAATGGGAACCCCTTGATATTTCGCCTTGATTAAAGCTTTTCCAGCAATGCCCAACATTGGTCTTACCATTTGCCACCTAGCCTCTTTTTCCCTTGGGTTTCCGGAGCCCAAGGGTCATCTTATTTTAACCCCCCCCCCCGGGCCAGTGCTCCCTCTAAGTGTTGGTCCAAATAGAGCCACTTACAGCGCCACCTCGGGGCAACTTGAGGGTTGGTTTTAGTTGTACGTAGTGTTCATCTGAGTGTGCCCTGAGAAAGAGATATGTGCAGCTCCTATCGGGATTTGTCGGCACATTCGGGCGGTGTTGCTGGATTTGTTTTAACCTGTCGAAGTGTCTTGAGTAACCGAGATACCGAGTCTGATCGGAACGTCTTGGGAGGAGGTCTATTCCTTCGTTGACCGTGAGAGCTTGTCACGGGCTAAGTTGGGACTCCCCTGCAGGGATTTGAACTTTCGAAAGTCGTGCCCGCGGTTATGGGCAGATGGGAATTTGTTAATGTCCAGTTGTAGATAACTTGAACCTTAACTTAATTAAAATGAATCAACTGAGTGTGTTACCGTGATGGCCTCTTCTCGGTGGAGTCCGGGAAGTGGACACGGTGTTGGAGTAATGTTTGCGTAGGTTATTCTCTAGTTTCTCGCTCGCGCTTTGCCTCCTCTTCTTGCCCTCTTTTGCGAATAAGTTAGCCACCATATTTGCTAGTCGCTTGTTGCAACTCCACATATTTACCTTGCCTTACCTATAAGCTTAAATAGTCTTGATTGCGAGGGTGCGAGATTGCTGAGTCCCTATGGCTCACAGATTACTATTACACCAGATGCAGGGCCTGATGATTCCGCTCCAGGAGACGCGTATGAGCTCAAGTGGGAGTTCGATGAAGACTCTCAATGTTACTATGTTTCCTTTCCCGATGATCAGTAGTGGTGCCCAGTTGGGGGTGAACGGGACCGTGTCGCTTGTTGGGTTCTCTTTTATTTTGGCGCCGTAGTCGGGCCATGAGTGTTTGGATGATGTAATGTTATTTATGTACTTGATTGACGTGGCGAGTGTAAGCCAACTATGTTATCTCCCCTTTCATTATTATATTACATGGGATGTTGTGAAGATTGCCTAACTTGCGACATATGCCTTCAATGCGATCATGCCTCTAAGTCGTGCCTCGACACGTGGGAGATATAGTCGCATCGAGGGTGTGACAGCAACGGAGAAGAACAAAGTTGAAAATACTCCGCTAGGAAAAGGAACAAGGAAGAACAAATTTGAACAGCACTCCGGTTGGAAAGATATGCAAGGCTTGGTAAAATGAAAGAACTTGAGCAAAATGGCACAACACTCTGGTTAAATGGATAAGCATGAAAAGAACAAGGTCCTGACAAGAACAAGAAGAAGGGTTGAAGAGAGCAACAACACAATGCCTCCGGGAGAAATGAAAGAATGGAATTAAAGGAACGGGGAACAAAACAACATCTTGTACCTCCAATGAGCTTACAAAGGCATCTTAAGGAGAAGGGTCGAACGGAGTTGTTGGAAAACAAAAAATGAAAAGAACAAGGTTGTAGTGGGCTCATGGAAAACATCTCAAAATTATTAGTTGAAATACTGCCACTAACGGAAAACAATAGATTGGATAGATATGAGAAAGAAGACGAGAAACTTATTTCATCGGTAAGATAGATGAAGAACTTGGATCATTTATAAGCACCATAAATTTCAACAATCCTTAAGGAAGTCTTTAGGTGAAATATAACCCAAGATAACTCCAATGAAGAGATTGATGGATTTACAATAACTCATTCTCGATAACTTGTGAAACATGAAACATGAACTCAAATTATCAAGAATGACATAATACCACCTCAAAAGATAAGGGAGAACAATTGCACTCCGAATTACAAGATGGAGAATGCTTCAGCTCCTCTGAAAAGAATCTTGATGAACGCTTCGAGAAAGAATTAACTCCTTGATGAACCCTCATGTAGAACCTTCATCAAGACCTCCGGTAATAAAAGAATGATCAAACGAAAGGAAAGAGAAGTTGAAAACACTAGGTGAATCCTTGCAATGATTAGACGGATCTTCGTGATGAAATAAATTGAGAGAGCTTGGAACTCCGGAAAAGAAAAGATGAAACAAGTGAAACCGAGAATTTGATGGACCTCCGGAATAAAGAATTAATCATTTGGGTGAATCAAGAATAAGAATTATGTTATGCTCATCCTTCACCAATTTAATTGATAAGGATTTGGCATACTACTTATTCTCGTAGAAAGGATTAAGATAGATATATCGCAAACTTGAAGAGGCCTTCGATGATCCACCGGTAGGATTGAAACAACTAATATATTGATAAGATAACGAAGGAAGAGAAATATTGAATGAATCACCGTAAGAATTGAAAATGAACCAAGAAAAGATAAAGAAACACCGGGAAGAATTAGCAAAAGAACGAAGAAGCTTGCTAGGATTTAGATACATGAGAACGAAGAGATCATGAACTGAATAGAGAATATATGAGCGATGCACCGGTAAGATTTGAGAATGATAACTGACATCTGAGAATGAATAAGTCTTCTGAAATGATGGGCTCCGGAGAATTAAATTGAAAAGAATCTTGAATTGCTCCGGATGGGCGAATAGAATTTTCACAATCGATAACAATTATGAGAGGATGGCCTCGAACTAGAACCACGAATCTCTGAGAGAACGGATAAGATATGGAGGTAAAACTCTTCTTCGGTCTTCAAATGTTGAGAATGACAATGAGAAACACCACCATGAATTTTTGAGATACTCCGGGAGAATCAAAACGAAGAAGTTGAGCCAACGATGAAAAGAAATTGAGAGATCTTGGAGAAACACATCTGACTGATGAAAATTCATTCTTACGTCAAACTTTGAAACGAATTTGAGAATAACTCCGGGAAGAATTAGAAGAGTCAGGTAAGATCCTAGGAAAAGACCTGTGGGTTAAGGCCCACTCAAAACAAACACCGTTACACAATTGCTTGAAAAGAGAGATTGCACCGGTTGAATTAAGTTGCTTGTATGAGACAACAACCTCGATATAGCTTAAATGAATTAGCAAAGGAAACGCGAATCTTATGAGATATCTTCAGCACTCTGGAACAAATGAATAGCAAGCGGGGAGTGGTTAAGATGTGCACCGGCATAAGAAAACATTGAAACGATGAAAGGATATGATCAACAAAGCTTGAATTGGATCCAACGGAGAAGAAAACGAACAAAGAATGATGAGCTTGTAAAGCATATTCATGAGAATCCTCGGATACGAACATTGAAAGAAAAGAATGGAGAGACTTCCATCGATAAAATGGATACTTGAATAAGAAATCTGAGTCTTGAAGAAAAAGGGTTGGGTGGGCGAGAAAACAAAGGCAAACTTGGGGACAGATGAAACGAAGAACGTTGAGAAGACTTGAGTTGATCTTGCGGATGTTGAAATGATCGGATCCACTTGAAGCGAGACACACCGGTTCAAAACAAATTGAGATGGCAAACTCGATGATCAAGAAGGATTTGTATTCGCATAGGAATATGAGAACACCACTTAGGGAAGGTATGGAATCAACATTTGACTTCGAAGCAACTCGAATACCACAATCAAAACAAAAAACAAAGGATTGGCTTGCAGAATAAGCCGGAACAAACATATGATAAAGATTTCGTTCGAAGTTTTCGTGGTGGAGCCCACACGGGCTCGATCGTACATCACCATCATGTACAAGGCAGTGCACATGACATACGAAGCGTCCCCGAGTAAGCATAGCCAAGGACTCTTTAAGACACAATGAGACCACTGTAAAACCAACCGTGGATAGGCGGACTACTAGACGTCGAACCCCAATTTCATATCATACATTTGTCGGAAAGATATCCTAAGAGCTACTTGAATTCCCACTTATAAACTCCCGAAACTTTCCCGGTTATGCAATCAGGTGTTGGGGATACAGGGGAAGCATAATATCTCACCCAAATATAGCAAATCCTACATCCAGCTGTATCCATCCTTCAACGCATAACCAAGAAACCTTCGGAAATCGTTTACCTCTGTTGGGGATCGTAGCAGAAATTTAAAATTTTCTACGCATCACCAAGATCAATCTATGGAGTAATCTAGCAACGAGGGGAAGGGGAGTGCATCTACATACCCTTGTAGATCGCTAAGCGGAAGCGTTGCAAGAACGCGGATGAAGGAGTCGTACTCGCAGCGATTCAGATCGCGGTTGATTCCGATCTAAGTGACGAACAACGGCGCCTCCGTGTTCATCACACGTGCAGCCCGGTGACGTCTCCCACGCCTTGATCCAGCAAGGGGAGAAGGAGAGGTTGGGGAAGACTCCGTCCAGCAGCAGCACGACGGCGTGGTGGTGGTGGAGGAGCACGGAACTCCAGCAGGGCTTCGCCAAGCACTACGTGAAACGAGGAGGGAGAGAGCTAGGGCTGCGCCAACATGGGAAGAACTTCGTGTGTTGGGCTGCCCCTTTGCCTCCACTATATATAGGGGAGAGGGAGGGCTGCGCCCCCACCTAGGGTTTCCACTCAAGGGGTGGCGGCAGCCCCAATCCCCATCTGGGGTGGTGGCCAAGTGGGGGGGGGGGAAGAGGGAGGCGCACCAGGCATGGGCCTTAGGGCCCATCTACCCTTAGGGTTTGCCCCCTCTTCTCTCTAGGCGCATGGGCCTTGGTGGGGAGGCGCCCCAGCCCACCTAGGGGCTGGTCCCTTCTCACACTTGGCCCATGTATACCTCCGGGGCCCGTGGCCCCTCTCGGTGGACCCCCAGACCCCTCCGGTGGTCCCGGTACACTACGGGTGATGCCCGGAACACTTCCGGTGGCCAAAACCATACTTCCTATATATCAATCTTTACCTCCAGACCATACCGGAACTCCTCGTGATGTCCGGGATCTCATCCGAGACTCCGAACAACATTCGGTAACCGCGTACATACTTTCCCTATAACCCTAGCGTCATCGAACCTTAAGTGTGTAGACCCTACGGGTTCGGGAGTCATGCAGACATGGCCGAGACAACTCTCCGGTCAATAACCAACAGCGGGATCTGGATACCCATGTTGGTTCCCACATGCTCCACGATGATCTCATCGGATGAACCATGATGTCAAGGATTCAATCAATCCCGTATACAATTCCCTTTGTCTATCGGTATGATACTTGCCCGAGATTCGATCGTTGGTATCCCGATACCTTGTTCAATCTCGTTACCGGCAAGTCTCTTTACTCGTTCCATAACACATCATCCCGTGATCAACTCCTTGGTCACATTGTGCACATTATGATGATGTCCTACCAAGTGGGCCCAGAGATACCTCTCCGTTTACACGGAGTGACAAATCCCAGTCTCGATTCGTGCCAACCCAACAGACACTTTCGGAGATACCCGTAGTGCACCTTTATAGCCACCCAGTTACGTTGTGATGTTTGGCACACCCAAAGCACTCCTACGGTATCTGGGAGTTGCACAATCTCATGGTCTAAGGAAATGATACTTGACATTAGAAAAGCTTTAGCATACGAACTACACGATCTTGTGCTAGGCTTAGGATTGGGTCTTGTCCATCACATCATTCTCCTAATGATGTGATCCTGTTATCAACGACATCCAATGTCCATGGTTAGGAAACCGTAACCATCTATTGATCAACGAGCTAGTCAACTAGAGGCTTACTAGGGACATGGTGTTGTCTATGTATCCACACATGTATGTGAGTTTCCTATCAATACAATTCTAGCATGGATAATAAACGATTATCATGAACAATGAAATACAATATAATAATAACTAATTTATTATTGCCTCTAGGGCATATTTCCAATAGTCTCCCACTTGCACTAGAGTCAATAATCTAGTTCACATCGCCATGTGATTAACACTCACAGGTCACATCGCCATGTGACCAACATCCAAAGAGTTTACTAGATTCAATAATCTAGTTCACATCACTATGTGATTAACACTCAATGAGTTCCGGGTTTGATCATGTTATGCTTGTGAGAGAGGTTGTAGTCAACGGGTCTGCCATATTCAGATCCCTATGTATTTCGCAAAACTTTATGTCATATCGTAGATGATGCTACCACGTTCCACTTGGAGCTATTCCAAATTGTTGCTCCATTATACGTATCTGGTATCTCTACTCAGAGCTATCCGGATAGGTGTCAAGCTTGCATCGACGTAACTCTTTACGTCGAACTCTTTATCACCTCCATAACCGAGAAACATTTCCTTATTCCTCTAAGGACAATTTTGACTGCTATCTGGTGATCCATTCCTAGATCTCCTTTGTACCCTCTTGCCAGACATGTGGCAAGGCACACATCTGGTGCGGTACTTAGCATGGCATACCATATAGAGCCTATGACAAAAACATAGGGGATGACCTTCGTCCTTCCTCTTTCTTCTGCCGTGGTCAATCTTCGAGTCTTACTCAACTTCACACCTGTGACACTCCAAAAATTTTACCTTGGTTTTCAGCAAAAACTTTGTGGTTTTTGAATAGAGGCCATTTAAAATTTTCCAGAAAACCTTCCTCTTAAGAGACTTTCTTTTCTTTGGCAAGGTTTTTATTCTGGCTTCAAACTTTGGTGTTTGACCTTTTGAAACTTCTTCTCTGTTGGTTCTCTCCCTGAATTATTTTTGGGAGTTTAATCTTTTTCTTTTAAAAAAAAGAAACTCCATGAAATTTGGGATTTTCATATCTTGGAACCACCATGACTTGGCATTCTTGCCCATGTGGTAAAACCCCTCCAAAACCTCCCCTACAACTTGTGATCAACCTAAATTCTCTGTCCCAACTAATCCAAACTGGTTTTGGATTTTTATTCCAATTATTTTTTCCCTCAATTCAATTCTGAAAATTATTTGGAGCCTGAGAGATTTTCAAAGCAAGTGCCCTATTGCATTTGAGTTTTGACCTCAAACCAATTCTCCTGGATTGTCCTTTGAACCCACAACCCAGAACCATCTTGATCCACTCCTCCTCTTTTCAAATTTTTCAAAATTCAGTCTCTGCAAGTTTGGACCAGATTTGCCAAATTTGGTGAAATTCATATCTACACTCCTCCAAAAATTCCACCAAAATTCAGGCAGCCTATTTGAGCAAGGAGAAGCCACCCCACCAAAAATCAGCTCAAGGAAAAATCACCAGAGGCAAATTTCATTCGGTCGAACACCTTGTGGGCACTGTTACTGTTCAATGTTCAGAAATTCAGTTTCAGTGTCATCTTCAGTTTCGACAGTTTCAGTCACGCGGCCACAGTGCACTTGGCACGTTGCTCGCGGCCTCGTTTGCTTGTCCGAAGCTTCACACGCGCACTTGGCGCGACCCTGGCGTCGGTGGCGCCCTGGCCCGCCTGCGCCAGCGTGTCTTGCGGCGGCCGGCTCCCCGTAACGGCCGACAGGGAGGAGAACGGCGGCGCAACGCCGTTCGGCACCGCCCAAATCTTCTGGTGGCTCCGCGTGGCCTTCTCCGTGCCAGCGCACGCATGCGGCACCGTCGCCGTGGCGCAGCACGCACGGAGAGCGCTCTCTGCCGCCGACGGGCCCGCGCCACCCCGTTCCGTCGAGCTCGACCCAAACGCCCAAACCCCGGCCAGCTTAGCACAAAAATGGACCCGTTGAACCTCCGTGATGACGCTCGACCCCCTAACCACCCCGACCGAGCACTGCGCCACCGTAATCGCTCGCCGGAATCCTCGTTCACGGCAACCGCCTCGGACCGCCTATATAAAGGGGTCCCGAGCTCACTCTCATGCACGCAGCACCTCCACTACTCACCAACACCCCGCCAGGCCACTAGGAGGACCTCGAGGAGGTCTCCTTCCCCGGCTCCGGCCACCTCGCCCCGCCTCGGCCTCCAGCTCGATTCACTTCGGTGAGGCCACCTCCGGCGCCCAAACCTCGTCCGTAGCCCTCTCTTGCACCCAGTAGTCTAACCCCCACCTCAATTTAATCTTTGCAGCCCTCTCCGACGAGCTCCATCCACGCCCGAACCACCGTCCGCCGGAGTTGAGACCGCCGTCGACGTGCTGCTCACCGGCGACCAACACCACCACCCACCATTGCGGAAGGACATGGTGAGCACATTGGTAACCTCTGATCCCCATGCCTCGCCGTGGATCGCCGCCAGCGACCACAGCAGCTCTCGGGCGCCGACGAGCCTCGTCCCTCCCATTTGAAATTTAAACATGACAAGTGGGACCCGCTGTCAGCCTCTCTGTCCTTTCTAAACGAAGCGTTATCTGAAAACGCTCTCTGCCAAATACGTTTTCTCTTCGGGCTGGCGTAATCGCTACCGAAGCGTTTTCTGCTTTTATAAACTAGCCCCTGGAAATCTTCTGTTTCATTACAGATAAGTCCCTGGACAAAAACCCTTATAACTTTTAATCAGAAAAGTATTTTTGATTGATTCTTTTTCTGTTCTCTTTAAAATTTTGTCTAGTTTTTTATCAGATTTATTTGAAAAATATTTGGTTTACCTTCTGTGCTCTCCTTGGTATTTACGTTAGCGCATATATCTTCTTTAAACGTAGATACCGAAGGAGGTGACGGAGCCGCGAACTTCACCGAGCTAGGCTCCGACTACTCTGAACCAGGCAAGCATGTTTGAACTTTTGATATGATGAGTGTCTTGGCATGTTTTGCATTTAGTTAGTTTCATGGCATGCCGGTGAGTATACCGATGAACGTTATTTTATGTGATAATGAGGTAAGTGAGTTCGATGATCCATACGTGGATGAATGTGAATATGAATGGCCATGTGTTGGCATGAGGATGGGTACGACGGCAGTGTTGTAGCATGCCAGTCTTACGCCAGACTATGTGACTTCAGTGTCAAACCATATCGGTCCAGTACCTATCATTTCCTTCCTTGTACTACCACATGTTTTCCGCAAGGAATATGGTTTAGTAAGTTCCAAACCGCTTTCATGGTACACACCAAAGAGGAGAGGCCGTGATGATGGTTCCATGGCCCTGGATTAAAGCCAGTCATCCGGTCAGGGGGCATGGGTGTTTCCGGTTGGGACCGAGAGGGGGGCACCCCTTAGAGCGCGCGTATATAAATTTGATCCCATGCTATTCGAGATTGTGATCTCCCCGTCTCAAAAGTTTTTCTTGGACGATGACTAGGGTGATTCCTAGCATCGAGAGGTAGGATGGGTGTGTACCGGTTAGCTGTGTTTTCTTCTGAAATACCGTAAACGGAACTAGTCCTTCGAGACTACGGAAATCCGTTGACTGTGGGAAAAATTTTGTACAAACTCTGCAGAGTCATATATTCCTCCAAATCATCTCTTCCATGTCAAGTTTCGTTCCTTCTCATCCTAATCAATTGTCAGCTTTGATGACAGAGACTCCGGTGAATCGCATGAGTGCTAAGTCCGGTTAAATGATCACTCCTGTGGATGGACTAACCCGTTTGTTTTCATGAATTGAATGTTTATTATGAGTATTATTTACTTGTGAATTAAAGCCCTTTATGTGATGTCGCTCAGACGTCCGACTGTGGCATTTCTTTTAAAGCCCTTTATGTGATGTCGCTCAGACGTCCGACTGTGGCATTTCTTTTAAAGCCCTTTATGTGATGTCGCTCAGACGTCCGACTGTGGCATTTCTTTTAAAGCCCTTTATGTGATGTCGCTCAGACGTCCGACTGTGGCATTTCTTTTAAAGCCCTTTCTGCATGTCGCTCAGACGTCCGACTGTGGCATTTCTTTTAAAGCCCTTTCTGCGATGTCGCTCAGACGTCCGACCGTGGCATTTCTTTTAAAAGCCCTTTATGTGGTGTCGCTAAGATGCCCGACTGTGGCATCATTTTCCTTATTTTTATTTGTTCACCTTTCGAGGCGTCGCTTCAGACACCCGATCGGTCCTTATTTATGTTCTGTGGAATTTCAGGCGGACTACCGCCGTTTTCCCTTTATACTTAACCGTTATGCCAGTTTTATTTATTGTGCATTAAGGAATTAATCATGTTGCATCCATGCATGCATTTGTTATATCTTACGTCCGAACTGTCTTGCGAGTACTTTCAAAGTACTCACTGGCTTGTTGATTTGGCCAGATGCTGACGAAGGCGATCTCATGGATGAAGAGTTCGATAGCGAGCCCGACACTTAGAGGAGTCCCAGTCAGTCTTGTGCGACCCTGGATTTGGCCACTGTTTTATATCCGCTTCCGCTACCAAATAAATTCATCGAGCCTCTCCTCGACGCTCGATGAGATGACAGACGTAGAGTCTTGTCTTTCTCTCCCCGCTGTGTTTTTCCACCACCAGCCTATCCTTGAGTCAGTAGTATGTCTCCACACCACTGTGTTCTGTCCGCCATTATGTATGATTATTGGCGTGCTTGTAATAATTTGGTTGAGCAACCGTAGTTCGACCCTGTAATATATTTTATGCTACTGGCTTATTGTATCAAGAATTTGTCTGCCAGTGTGGAGGATTTCTCTCATACTGGACTTAAAAGATTGGCTTTTCAATAAATATTTTTATTGGAAAACCGGTCGTGACAAGCTTGGTACCAGAGCCAGGCTGACTGTAGGAAGCCACTAGGTGCGATCGCTAATTGGTTATTAGCCTGATAGAGCTAATTTATATTTTTGCAATGGTAGTCATTTTCTGTCAGTCAGCATAAATTTATGATCTGACCCTGCAGAATTTTGCCTACTTTTGTAGATGGCCGACGTCAGCTGCGAGTCTCAGACCTTCGCCAACGTACCCGATGGGTTCGTCAAGCTTCTTTCTTCCATCGTTCAGGTCGCGATGGGGCCATCCGTGCGCCCAGTCTTCACACTCTACCAGCACCGAGTCAACGACAGTCTGACCATGCACCAGGCCGCGGTGCAGTTCAGGGGAGGGCGTGGTGAGTTACGCCGCTTCCGGTTCGTGGGAAGAGCCATGCCTACGGAGAGGCATGCTATGCAGATGGCAGCCCGCGAGGCGATAGCTCGTCTCAGGGATGTCCTTCCCGTGATGAAGACTCGTCGTTACCGTTATCTTCCGTGCCATGTGCCTTACACCTGTCACTACGCATATTCCTGCCCCAGAGGAGAACGAGACGAGGCTTTTGAGATGCTCATTGAGTATCTCCGGGCCCTGGAGGCAGCCTTCGACAACCTGGTGGACGACTTCGTAGCTACCCGCATGGACTCAGTCCATGGCTGTGCTGCCAACAGGAGGGAGCTCCTACCCATCGCTCCGCCACCGACTTTTGTCTCGTCATCAGCATCTTTTACGCCTACTCGTCGCCTGCCTTCTACCGAAGAATTTAACCAAGTCATTGCACCCACTCCAGCGCGTACTACACCAACCTTCGCGCCCACTCCTGTACGTGTTGCTCCGCCCCTGGCGACCGCTCCGCCCGCTCTGCGCAACACTACACGTATGGAGCCCATTAGCGAGGAGGAGGTTGAGTCCCCAACCTCGCTACGCCTCGCCCTCGGCAGGGCAAGGGAGGTCGTCAACATTTCTGCCTGAGTACGCTTAGCTGCCGTGTGTTGTACCGCTTTGTAAGATATGTGCATAGGCTGGGAGAAGTAGCCTGTTTTCGCATCATGTAGGATCTGGAGAAGTGCACTAGCCTTAATAACATGTCAGGATTAGGTACGCATATCCTGAGTGATGTACTGTATAATTACCGCCCGCGTGTAAGATGTGTAATGAGCAGTCCTTCTCCGTGCGCAAGTCGTTTTTTTTTTCTTAAGTAAGCTGAGTTATTTAATTCTATTTGCCAGCTTTATGCATTTTATGGATTTGTTTTTGCGACTCTTTCCGCTTTTCTTATGGGTTTTACAAAATATATCCCCAGAGTGAAAAATGTCTCGTCCTTGGACTCGCTCCATGCCAATTCCATCAGAGGAAAATTATGATGCACAACCCAGCAACGAGTTCACTCAGGGACAGTCAAGCCAACCGGGAAATGAATCGGCACTTTCACAAATGTGCCGCCTTTATGAACAGAGTCAGCAACAACATCGTGAAATAATGAACCAAGTCATCAACATGGGAAATCACCATGGACAGTATCAGCAACATTCCAAGTTATCTGAGCTACAGAAGACACGTCCTCAAACATTTTCTCACACTGACAAGCCTCTTGAAGCCGAGGACTGGCTTCGAGATATGGAGAGGAAATTAATTATTGCAAAGTGTTCAGATCTCGAGAAAGTACTATATGCTCCACACTATCTCACAGGAGCAGCCGCATCGTGGTGGGAGAATTTTCTGCACATGCATCCCAACGAAAATGACATAACCTGGGATGATTTCAAGGAAGGTTTCCGTGGTGCACATATTCCTAAGAGTATTATGAAAATCAAGAAGAGAGAATTTGATGACCTCAAACAAAGGAACATGACAGTGTCAGATTACAACAGTCAATTTACCCTATTATCCCGCTACGCCAATGAGGAGCGTATGACTGAAATCAAGAAGATGGAGAAATTCCTTGACGGTCTGGCGCCCGCACTTAAATGCCAACTGGTCGTGCACACTTTTCCTGATTTTAAAACGCTGGTGGACAAGGCCATTACTCTGGAAAATGAGAGACGCAGTCTGGAAGATATCCGCAAGCGAAAAAGGGACCAGACTAACCACACTCGCAATCACCGAAGCAAGATAGATTTTAAAAAGGGTGGGACACCCAAATTCTCATCCAATGTCTCACGCCCAATCAAGAATTTTCATGCAAGGGACAAGGAATTCACCTATCGCCCCGGCGTTACTTGTTACGCTTGTGGAGAAGAAGGGCACTATGCCAAACAGTGCCCCAAGCCAAGGAACTCAACCCCAAAGCCGAACAACGACAGCAATAATTCAGCGCCCAAACGAAACAATTTCAATCCCAACAATAACCACAGGAAGGGTCATCTGAACCACGTAACCAAAGAGGAGGCACAAAATGCTTCGGATATCGTACTCGGTACGTTTCCTGTCAACACAATACCTGCAATGGTTTTGTTTGATTCTGGAGCTTCTCACTCTTTCATCTCGAAAAGTTTTGCTTTGCAAAATAATTTTTCGATGCTTCCTTTGGAGAAATCCATAATAATCAAGTCCCCCGGGATTCAGCAAGTTTCTCAGAATTACTGTCAGAATGTGGTCATTGAGTTTGAAGGATTGGAGTTTTACGCAAATCTTATTGTATTGGAAAATAAAGGACTGGATGTCATCCTAGGGATGGATTGGCTAACCACCAATAAAGGTTTTATAGACTGTTTCAACAGGACCGTGATTCTCACACACCACCAAGGGAAGACAATAAGAGTATCAGCCAAGGAAGGAAAAAGACCCCGGCAACCGAGATTAAATAAGGTGGACGTTTCTGAGCTAAACAAGGTTCCAGTAGTGTGTGAATTTCCAGATGTATTCCCTGAAGAGCTGCCAGGCATGCCACCAGATCGAGAAATAGAATTCCGCATTGAGCTAGCACCAGGAACCACCCCCATATACAAGAAACCATACAGAATGGCACCATCCGAGTTGATCGAATTGAAGAAGCAGATAAAGGAATTACTGGATAAAGGGTACATTCGGGCCAGCTCCTCACCTTGGGGATCACCAATTTTATTTGCCAAGAAGAAGGATGGAACGCTGAGATTGTGTATCGACTATCGAGCACTTAACATGGTCACAGTCAAAAACAAATACCCGATGCCAAGGATAAATGATTTGTTTGATCAACTTGCTCAGGCCAAGGTATTCTCAAAGATTGACTTAAGGTCAGGATACCATCAATTGAAGGTACGAACGGAAGATATCCCCAAAACAGCCTTCACCTCCAGATATGGACTGTACGAGTTCACAGTGATGCCATTTGGATTAACTAACGCCCCGGCATATTTTGTTCACCTCATGAACAAAGTATTTATGAAGTTTATGGACAAATTCGTCGTAGTATTCATCGACGATATTCTGGTATACTCCAAAACACCAGAAGAGCACGCAGAACATCTCAGGATTGTACTAGGAGAGCTAAGGAAACACCAATTGTATGCCAAGTTCAGCAAGTGCGAATTTTGGCTAAGACAAGTAGGTTTTCTAGGCCACGTGCTGACTCAAGACGGTATAGCAGTGGACCCAGAGAAAGTCAAGGCCGTACTCGACTGGAAGTCACCAGCCAGCGTAACAGACATACGAAGTTTCTTGGGAATGGCAGGGTATTACCGCAGATTTATTGAAGGATTTTCCACCATATCCAAGCCTATGACACAGTTACTCAAGAAAGATAAGAAGTTTGAATGGACAGAAGCCTGCGAGAAAAGCTTCCAAGAGCTAAAGCGGAAATTAACAACAGCACCAGTATTAATTGTACCCGATATACACAAGAATTTTGAAGTATTTTGTGACGCATCCAGAAAGGGTCTCGGATGCGTGTTGATGCAAGAAGGCAAGGTTGTCGCCTACGCTTCAAGGCAACTTCGCAAACACGAGGAAAATTATCCCACTCATGATTTAGAAATGGCAGCAGTTATTCATGCACTCAAGGAATGGAGGCATTTTCTACTTGGGAATCGATGTGAGATATATACGGATCACAAAAGCCTCAAATACATTTTTACGCAGCCAGAACTAAATTTACGGCAACGCCGCTGGTTAGAATTGGTAAAGGATTATGATGTTGGTATCCATTACCATCCAGGGAAAGCAAACGTAGTGGCCGATGCCCTGAGTCGGAACCCCAGCTCCGACGGGAACTATCTGCACAGCTTGAGGCCCGAATTCCATCAAGAATTTGTCAAGCTCAACTTGATAATGGTAGCAGAAGGCACCATATCAAACTTGGAAATACAACCACACCTTGTGGAGAAAATTAAAGAGGCTCAGTCCGGTCACCCCAGCATTGAAGGAATTAAAAGGAAGTTGAGTATGGGCAAGGCCTCGGAATTCGTCATAGACAATGAAGGAATATTATGGTACGGAGAAAGGCTATGCGTGCCAAACATAGAAGACCTTAAACAGCAAGTTTTAACTGAAGCACACACCACTCCATATTCGATCCACCCTGGAGGAACCAAAATGTATAAGGATATTCAGGAAAGATTTTGGTGGCACGGTATGAAGAGGGACATAGCCGCTTTCATTGCATGCTGCGACTCGTGTCAACGCATAAAAGCTGAACATCAGAGACCAGCCGGACTACTGCAACCTAACAAAATACCTGAGTGGAAATGGGATGAAATAGGGATGGATTTTATTGTCGGATTACCTCGGTCACGACACGGGAATGATGCCATATGGGTCATCACTGACAGGTTGACCAAAGTAGCACACTTTATTCCAGTGAAGACAACCTACACCACTCAGAGGCTTGCCAGGATTTATCTTTCCCGCATAGTCTGTCTGCACGGTGTCCCGAAGACTATAATTTCCGACAGAGGCACTCAGTTCGTCTCAAGATTTTGGGAGCAATTACAACAGGCTCTGGGAACCCAACTAGCCTTCAGTACCGCATACCATCCTCAGACTGATGGACAAACAGAACGCGTAAACCAAGTTTTAGAAGACATGCTGAGAGCATGTGTCCTCACCTATGGAACCAGTTGGGAGGACAGCCTGCCATATGCCGAGTTCGCATACAACAACAGTTACCAGGCCAGCCTGCAAATGGCTCCTTTCGAAGCCCTATACGGAAGGAGATGTCGTACCCCGTTAAATTGGTCAGAGACCGGAGACAGCCGCATCTTCGGACCAGATATGCTCAGAGAAGCCGAGGAAAAAGTCAAGCTAATCAGGGACCGACTTAAGACCGCTCAAAGTCGACAGAAAAGTTATTATGATCAGAAACATCGTAGGGTCAGCTTCGAACCCGGTGAATTCGTATACTTGAGAGTATCCCCGATGAGAGGATTGCAACGGTTTAAGATTAAAGGAAAATTAGCACCAAGATTCATTGGACCATTTTGCATAGTGGCACGAAGAGGCACTGTAGCCTACCAGCTAGACTTACCCGAAGACTTGTCCGACATTCACGACGTGTTCCACGTCTCTCAATTAAGGAAGTGCGTAAGCAACCCAGAGAAACAAGTATCTCATGAGAACATTGACATACAGCCAGACCTCACTTATCGAGAACGTCCCATAAGAATATTAGAGGAGTCTGAAAGGAGGACCCGACAGAAAACCATCAAGTTTTTCAAAGTCCAGTGGAGCAATCACACCGACAGTGAAGCAACCTGGGAAAGCGAGGATTTTCTTCGGACAGAGCATCCACACTTATTTAAGGATCAGCTGAAATCTCGGGGACGAGATTTTTCCTAAGGGGGTAGGTGTTGTGACACTCCAAAATTTTTACTTTGGTTTTCAGCAAAAACTTTGTGGTTTTTGAAAAGAGGCCATTTAAAATTTTCCAGAAAACCTTCCTCTTAAGAGACTTTCTTTTCTTTGGCAAGGTTTTTATTCTGGCTTCAAACTTTGGTGTTTGACCTTTTGAAACTTCTTCTCTGTTGGTTCTCTCTCAAATTATTTTTGGGAGTTTAATCTTTTTCTTTTAAAAAAGAAACTCCATGAAATTTGGGATTTTCATATCTTGGAACCACCATGACTTGGCATTCTTGCCCATGTGGTAAAACCCCTCCAAAACCTCCCCTACAACTTGTGATCAACCTAAATTCTCTGTCCCAACTAATCCAAACTGGTTTTGGATTTTTATTCCAATTATTTTTCCCTCAATTCAATTCTGAAAATTATTTGGAGCCTGAGAGATTTTCAAAGCAAGTGCCCTATTGCATTTGAGTTTTGACCTCAAACCAATTCTCCTGGATTGTCCTTTGAACCCACAACCCAGAACCATCTTGATCCACTCCTCCTCTTTTCAAATTTTTCAAAATTCAGTCTCTGCAAGTTTGGACCAGATTTGCCAAATTTGGTGAAATTCATATCTACACTCCTCCAAAAATTCCACCAAAATTCAGGCAGCCTATTTGAGCAAGGAGAAGCCACTCCACCAAAAATCAGCTCAAGGAAAAATCACCAGAGGCCAATTTCATTCGGTCGAACACCTTGTGGGCACTGTTACTGTTCAATGTTCAGAAATTCAGTTTCAGTGTCATCTTCAGTTTCGACAGTTTCAGTCACGCGGCCACAGTGCACTTGGCACGTTGCTCGCGGCCTCGTTGCTTGTCCGAAGCTTCACACGCGCACTTGGCGCGACCCTGGCGTCGGTGGCGCCCTGGCCCGCCTGCGCCAGCGTGTCTTGCGGCGGCCGGCTCCCCGTAACGGCCGACAGGGAGGAGAACGGCGGCGCAACGCCGTTCGGCACCGCCCAAATCTTCTGGTGGCTCCGCGTGGCCTTCTCCGTGCCAGCGCACGCATGCGGCACCGTCGCCGTGGCGCAGCACGCACGGAGAGCGCTCTCTGCCGCCGACGGGCCCGCGCCACCCCGTTCCGTCGAGCTCGACCCAAACGCCCAAACCCCGGCCAGCTTAGCACAAAAATGGACCCGTTGAACCTCCGTGATGACGCTCGACCCCCTAACCACCCCGACCGAGCACTGCGCCACCGTAATCGCTCGCCGGAAATCTCCGTTCACGGCAACCGCCTCGGACCGCCTATATAAAGGGGTCCCGAGCTCACTCTCGTGCACGCAGCACCTCCACTACTCACCAACACCCCGCCAGGCCACTGGGAGGACCTCGAGGAGGTCTCCTTCCCCGGCTCCGGCCACCCCGATCCGCCTCGGCCTCCAGCTCGATTCACTTCGGTGAGGCCACCTCCGGCGCCCAAACCTCGTCCGTAGCCCTCTCTTGCACCCAGTAGTCTAACCCCCACCTCAATTTAATCTTTGCAGCCCTCTCCGACGAGCTCCATCCACGCCCGAACCACCGTCCGCCGGAGTTGAGACCGACGTCGACGTGCTGCTCACCGGCGACCAACACCACCACCCACCGTTGCGGAAGGACACGGTGAGCACATTGGTAACCTCTGATCCCCATGCCTCGCCGTGGATCGCCGCCGGCGACCACAGCAGCTCTCGGGCGCCGACGAGCCTCGTCCCTCCCATTTGAAATTTAAACATGACAAGTGGGACCCGCTGTCAGCCTCTCTGTCCTTTCTAAACGAAGCGTTATCTGAAAACGCCTTCTGCCAAATACGTTTTCTCTTCGGGCTGGCGTAATCGCTACCGAAGCGTTTTCTGCTTTTATAAACTAGCCCCTGGAAATCTTCTGTTTCATTACAGATAAGTCCCTGGACAAAAACCCTTATAACTTTTAATCAGAAAAGTATTTTTGATTGATTCTTTTTCTGTTCTCTTTAAAATTTTGTCTAGTTTTTTATCAGATTTATTTGAAAAATATTTGGTTTACCTTCTGTGCTCTCCTTGGTATTTACGTTAGCGCATATATCTTCTTTAAACGTAGATACCGAAGGAGGTGACGGAGCCGCGAACTTCACCGAGCTAGGCTCCGACTACTCTGAACCAGGCAAGCATGTTTGAACTTTTGATATGATGAGTGTCTTGGCATGTTTTGCATTTAGTTAGTTTCATGGCATGCCGGTGAGTATACCGATGAACGTTATTTTATGTGATAATGAGGTAAGTGAGTTCGATGATCCATACGTGGATGAATGTGAATATGAATGGCCATGTGTTGGCATGAGGATGGGTACGACGGCAGTGTTGTAGCATGCCAGTCTTACGCCAGACTATGTGACTTCAGTGTCAAACCATATCGGTCCAGTACCTATCATTTCCTTCCTTGTACTACCACATGTTTTCCGCAAGGAATATGGTTTAGTAAGTTCCAAACCGCTTTCATGGTACACACCAAAGAGGAGAGGCCGTGATGATGGTTCCATGGCCCTGGATTAAAGCCAGTCATCCGGTCAGGGGGCATGGGTGTTTCCGGTTGGGACCGAGAGGGGGGCACCCCTTAGAGCGCGCGTATATAAATTTGATCCCATGCTATTCGAGATTGTGATCTCCCCGTCTCAAAAGTTTTTCTTGGACGATGACTAGGGTGATTCCTAGCATCGAGAGGTAGGATGGGTGTGTACCGGTTAGCTGTGTTTTCTTCTGAAATACCGTAAACGGAACTAGTCCTTCGTGACTACGGAAATCCGTTGACTGTGGGAAAAATTTTGTACAAACTCTGCAGAGTCATATATTCCTCCAAATCATCTCTTCCATGTCAAGTTTCGTTCCTTCTTATCCTAATCAATTGTCAGCTTTGATGACAGAGACTCCGGTGAATCGCATGAGTGCTAAGTCCGGTTAAATGATCACTCCTGTGGATGGACTAACCCGTTTGTTTTCATGAATTGAATGTTTATTATGAGTATTATTTACTTGTGAATTAAAGCCCTTTATGTGATGTCGCTCAGACGTCCGACTGTGGCATTTCTTTTAAAGCCCTTTATGTGATGTCGCTCAGACGTCCGACTGTGGCATTTCTTTTAAAGCCCTTTTTGTGATGTCGCTCAGACGTCCGACTGTGGCATTTCTTTTAAAGCCCTTTATGTGATGTCGCTCAGACGTCCGACTGTGGCATTTCTTTTAAAGCCCTTTCTGCGATGTCGCTCAGACGTCCGACTGTGGCATTTCTTTTAAAGCCCTTTCTGCGATGTCGCTCAGACGTCCGACCGTGGCATTTCTTTTAAAGGCCCTTTATGTGGTGTCGCTAAGATGCCCGACTGTGGCATCATTTTCCTTATTTTTATTTGTTCACCTTTCGAGGCGTCGCTTCAGACACCCGATCGGTCCTTATTTATGTTCTGTGGAATTTCAGGCGGACTACCGCCGTTTTCCCTTTTACTTACCCGTTATGCCAGTTTTAGTTATTGTGCATTAAGGAATTAATCATGTTGCATCCATGCATGCATTTGTTATATCTTACGTCCGAACTGTCTTGCGAGTACTTTCAAAGTACTCACTGGCTTGTTGATTTGGCCAGATGCTGACGAAGGCGATCTCATGGATGAAGAGTTCGATAGCGAGCCCGACACTTAGAGGAGTCCCAGTCAGTCTTGTGCGACCCTGGATTTGGCCACTGTTTTATATCCGCTTCCGCTACCAAATAAATTCATCGAGCCTCTCCTCGACGTTCGATGAGATGACAGACGTAAAGTCTTGTCTTTCTCTCCCCGCTGTGTTTTTCCACCACCAGCCTATCCTTGAGTCAGTAGTATGTCTCCACACCACTGTGTTCTGTCCGCCATTACGTATGATTATTGGCGTACTTGTAATAATTTGGTTGAGCAACCGTAGTTTGACCCTGTAATATATTTTATGCTACTGGCTTATTGTATCAAGAATTTGTCTGCCAGTGTGGAGGATTTCTCTCATACTGGACTTAAAAGATTGGCTTTTCAATAAAGATTTTTATTGGAAAACCGGTCGTGACAACACCTTACAACTCAGGTAAGAACCCCTTCTTTGACTGATCTATTTTGAACTCCTTCAAAAACATGTCAAGGTGTGCGTTCTTTGAAAGTATCATCAGGCGTTTTGATCTATTTCTATAGATCTTGATGCCCAATATGTAAGCAGCTTTATCCAGGTCTTCCTTTGAAAATCACTCTTCAAACAACTGTTTATGCTTTCCATAAATTCTACATTATTTCGAATCAACAATATGTCATCCACATATACTTATCAGAAATGTTGTAGTGCTCCCACTCACTTTCTTGTAAATACAAGTTTCTAGCAAACATTGTATAAACCTAAAAGCTTTGATCACTCCATCAAAGCATATATTCCGACTCCGAGATGCTTGCTCTAGTCCATAGAAGGATTGCTGGAGCCAGCATATCTTTTAGCATCCTTAGGATCGACAAAACCTTTTATTGTATCACATACAACTTTTTCTTACGAAAACTGGTAAGAAAACTTGTTTTGACATCCATCTGTCAGATTTCATAATCGAAAAATATAGCTAATGCTAACATGATTCCGATGGACTTAAGCATGCTACGGGTGAGAAATTCTCATCGTAGTCAACTCCTTGAACTTGTGAAAAGACTCTTTCCCACAAGTCGAGCTTCATAGACGGTAACATTACCGCCCACGTCCGTCTTCTTAAAGATCCATTTATCTCAATGGCTTGCCGATCAACAGGCAAGTCCACCAAAGTCCATACTTTGTTCTGATACATGGATCCTATCTTGGATTTCATGGCTTCTAACCATTTGTCGGAATATGGGCCCACCATCGCTTCTCCATAGCTCATAGGTTCATTGTTGTCTAACAACATGATATCTAAGACATGATTACCATACCACTCAGGAGTAGTACATATCCTTGTCGACCTACGAGGTTCGATAGCAACTTGATCCGAAGCTTCATGATCACTATCATTAACTTCCTCTTCAACAGACGTAGGCGCCACAGAAAACATCTTTCTGTGTTGCATCACTCTCTGGTTGAAGTAAAGGTTCGACAACCTCATCAAGTTCTATCTTCCTCCCACTCAATTCTTTCGAGAGAAACTCCTTCTCGAGAAAGGACCCATTCTTAGCGACAAACAATTTGCCCTCGGATCTAAGATAGAAGGTATACCCAACTGTCACCTTTGGGTATCCTATGAAGATGTGTTTGTCCGCTTTGGGGTTCGAGCTTTTTCGGCTGAAGCCTTAAGCATCGCAACCCCAAACATTAAGAAATGACAACTTTGGTTTCTTGCCAAACCAATGTTCATATGACGTCATCTCAACGGACTTATATGGTGTCCTATCTAAAGTGAATGCAGCTGTCTCTAATGCATAACCTCAAAATAATAGCGTTAGATCGGTAAGAGACATCATAGATCGCACCATATCTCATAAGGTTCGATTACGACGTCCGGACACACCTGTGATGTTCCAGGTGGCTTCAACTGTGGAACAATTCCACAATGTCTTAAGTGATTGCCAAACTCATAACTCAGAAAATCCCCTTTGATCAGATCGTAGGAACATGATCTTCTTGTTATGATGATTCTTAACTTCACTATAAAATCGCTTGAACTTTTCAAACGTTTCAGACTTGTGCTTCATTCAGTAAATATACCTATATCTACCCAAATCGTCAGTGAAGATGAGAAAATAGCGATATCCACCGCACGCTTCAATTCTCATTGGATCACACGCATTAGCATGCATGATTTCCAACAAGTCACTTGCCCGTTTCATTGTACCTGAAAACGGGGTCTTAGTCATCCTGCCCATGAGGCACGGCTCGCATGTGTCAAGCGATTCAAAATAAAGTGACTCCAAACATCCATCGATATGGAGTTTCTTCATGCATCTTACGCCAATATGACCTAAGCGGAAGTGCCACAAGAAAGTGGAACTATCATTATTAACTCTACATCTTTTGGTGTGAACATGTGTATTACCACGACCAAGATTCAATGAACCATTCACATAGGGTGCATGACCATGAAAGTTATTATTCATGTAAACAGAATAACCAGTATTCTCTAACTTAAATAAATAATCGTATTGCAATGAACATGATCTAATCATATTCATGCTCAACGTAGACACCTGATAACATTTATCTAGGTTCAATACTAATCCCGAAGGCAGATGGAGCGTGCGATGGTGATCTCATCAACTTTGGAAACACACACATCGTCACCTCGCCCTTAGCCAGTCTCCGTTTAGTCTGTAGCTTTTGCTTCAAGTCACCAATAATAGCAACTGAACCAGTATCCAATACCCAGGTGCTACCAGGAGTACTAGTGAGGTACACATTAATAACACGTATATACTTTGTTAAAGTTGCTAGCCTTCTTATCTACCATGCATTTGGGGTAATTCCGCTACCAGTGACCGTTCCCCTTACAATAGAAGCACTTAGTCTCGGGTTTGGGTTCAACCTTGGGTTCCTTCACTGGAGCGGCAGCTGGTTTGCCATCCATGAAGTTTCCCTTCTAGCCCTTGCCCTTCTTGAAACCAGTGGTTTTGTTAAACCATCAACACTTGATGCTCCTTCTTGATTTCTACCTTTTGCAGTCTTAAGCACCGCGAACAGCTCCGGGATCAACTCCATCCCTTGCATGTCATAATTCATCTCGAAGATCTAGTAGCTTAGTGATAGTGACTAGAGAACTCTATCAATCACTATCTTATCTGGAAGTTTAACTCCCACTTGATTTAAGTGATTGTAGCACCCAGACATTCTGAGCACATGCTCACTAGTTGAGCTATTCTCCTCCATCTTGTTGGCAAAAGAACTTGTCAGAGGTCTCATACCTCTCAACACGGGCATGAGCCTGAAATCCCAATTTCAGCTCTTGGAACATCTCATATGTCTTATGGCGTTCAAAACATCATTGGAATCCCGATTCTAAGCCGTAAAGTATGGTGCACTAAACTATCAAGTAGTCATCAGGATGTGTCTGTCAGGTGTTCACAACCTCCACAGACGACGTTGTAGGGGTTTGCACATCGAGCGGTGCATCAAATATGTAAGCCTTCTGTGTAGCAGTGAGGACACTCCTCGGACTACGGACCCAGTCCACATCATTGCTTACAACATCTTTCAACTTGGTCTTTCTCTAGGAACGTATTGAAACAGGGAGCTACAACGTGAGCTATTTATCTACAACATATTCGCAAAGACAATTTAGACTATGTTCATGATAATTGAGTTCATCTAATCAAATTATTTAATGAACTCCCACTCAGATAGACATCCCTCTAGTCATCTAAGTGAAACATGATCCGAGTCAACTAGGCCATGTCCGATCATCACGTGAGACGGACTAGTCAACATCGGTGAACATCTTCATGTTGATCGTATCTTCTATATGACTCATGCTCGACCTTTCGGTCTTCCGTGTTTCGAGGCCATGTCTGTACATGCTAGGCTCTTCAAGTCAACCTAAGTGTATTGCGTGTGTAAATCTGGCTTACACCCGTTGTATTCGAACATTAGAATCTATCACACCCGATCATCACGTGGTGCTTCGAAACAATGAACCTTCGCAATGGTGCATAGTTAGGGGGAACACTTTCTTGAAATTATTACGAGGGATCATCTTATTTGAGCTACCGTCGTTCTAAGCAAATAAGATGTAAAACATGATAAACATCACGTGCAATCAAATAGTGACATGATATGGCCAATATCATTTGCTCCTTTTGATCTCCATCTTCGGGGCTCCATGATCATCGCTGTCACTGGCATGACACCATGATCTCCATCATCGTGTATTCTTGAAGTTGTCTCATCATCTATTACTTCTACTACTATGGCTAACGCTTTAGCAATAAAGTAAAGTAATTACATGACGTTTATGTTGACACACAGGTCATAAATAAATAAAGACAACTCCTATGGCTCCTGCCGGTTGTCATACTCATCGACATGCAAGTCGTGATTCCTATTACAAGAACATGATCAATCTCATTCATCACATCCTTTTGGCCATATCACATCACACGGCATATGCTGCAAAAAAAAGTTAGACGTCCTCTAATTGTTGTTGCAAGTTTTTACGTGGCTGCTATAGGTTTATAGCAAGAACGTTTCTTACCTACGCCAAAACCACAACGTGATATGCCAATTTCTATTTACCCTTCATAAGGACCCTTTTCATCGAATCCGATCCGACTAAATTGGGAGAGACAGACACCCGCTAGCCACCTTATGCAACTAGTGCATGTCAGTCGGTGGAACCAGTCTCACGTAAGAGTACGTGTAAGGTCGGTCTGGGCCGCTTCATCCCACGATGCCGCTGAATCAAGATAAGACTAGTAACGGCAAGTAAATTGACAAAATCGACGCCCACAACAACTTGTGTTCTACTCGTGCATAGAAACTACGCATAGACCTAGCTTTGATGCCACTGTTGGGGATCGTAGCAGAAATTTAAAATTTTCTACGCATCACCGAGATCAATCTATGGAGTAATCTAGCAACGAGGGGAAGGGGAGTGCATCTACATACCCTTGTAGATCGCTAAGTGGAAGCGTTGCAAGAACGCAAATGAAGGAGTCGTACTCACAGCAATTCAGATCATGGTTGATTCTGATCTAAGCGCCGAACAATGGCGCCTCCGCGTTCATCACACGTGCAGCCCGGTGACGTCTCCCACGCCTTGATCCAGCAAGGGGAGAAGGAGAGGTTGGGGAAGACCCCGTCCAGCAGCAGCACGACGGCGTGGTGGTGGTGGAGGAGCGCGGAACTCCAGCAGGGCTTCACCAAGCACTACGAGAGACGAGGAGGGAGAGAGGTAGGGCTGTGCCAACATGGGAAAAACTTCGTGTGTTGGGCTGCCCCTTTGCCTCCACTATATATAGGGGGAGAGCGAGGGTTGCGCCCCCACCTAGGGTTTCCACCCTAGGGGTGGCGGCAGCCCCAATCCCCATCTGGGGTGGCGGCCAAGTGGGGGGAGAGGGAGGCGCACCAGGCATGGGCCTTAGGGCCCATCTGCCCTTAGGGTTTGCCCCCTCTTCTCTCTAGGCGCATGGGCCTTGGTGGGGAGGCGCCCCAGCCCACTTAGGGGCTGGTCCCTTCTCACACTTGGCCCGTGTATGCCTCCGGGGCCCGTGGGCCCTCCCGGTGGACCCCCGGGCCCCTCTGGTGGTCCCGGTACACTACTGGTGATGCCCGGAACACTTTCGGTGGCCAAAACCATACTTCCTATATATCAATCTTTACCTCCGGACCATTCCAAAACTCCTCGTGACATCCGGGATCTCATCCGGAACTCCTAACAACATTCGGTAACCGCGTACATACTTTCCCTATAACCCTAGCGTCATCGAACCTTAAGTATGTAGACCCTACGGGTTCGGGAGTCATGCAGACATGGCCGAGACAACTCTCCGGTCAATAACCAACAGCGGGATCTGGATACCCATGTTGGTTCCCACATGCTCCACGATGATCTCATCGGATGAACCACGATGTCAAGGATTCAATCAATCCCGTATACAATTCCCTTTGTCTATCGGTATGATACTTGCTCGAGATTCGATCGTCGGTATCCCGATACCTTGTTCAATCTCGTTACCGGCAAGTCTCTTTACTCGTTCCATAACACATCATCCCGTGATCAACTCCTTGGTCACATTGTGCACATTATGATGATGTCCTACCGAGTGGGCCCAGAGATACCTCTCCGTTTACACGGAGTGACAAATCCCAGTCTCGATTCGTGCCAACCCAACAGACACTTTCGGAGATACCCGTAGTGCACCTTTATATCCACCCAGTTACGTTGTGACGTTTGGCACACCCAAAGCACTCCTACGGTATCCGGGAGTTGCACAATCTCATGGTCTAAGGAAATGATACTTGACAATAGAAAAGCTTTAGCATACGAACTACACGATCTTGTGCTAGGCTTAGGATTGGGTCTTGTCCATCACATCATTCTCCTAATGATGTGATCCCGTTATCAACGACATACAATGTCCATGGTTAGGAAACCGTAACCATCTATTGATCAATGAGCTAGTCAACTAGAGGCTTACTAGGGACATGGTGTTGTCTATGTATCCACACATGTATGTGAGTTTCCTATCAATACAATTCTAGCATGGATAATAAACGATTATCATGAACAATTAAATATAATATAATAATAACTAATTTATTATTGCCTCTAGGGCATATTTCCAACAACCTCAACCTTCGAAAAGCATCCGTTATACGAGTTATGGCAATACTCTCGAACTCCCGCCCCAGTACTGGGTGGCGTCGAGGTTATCTCACCAACAACTGCATAAAAGAGATTTTCGATGTCGGCAAAACTCAGGTATTCTAGAACTGCAACGATAAAATTGTGATGACAACACCTTGGAGCTCTGCTCCCCGGGACACTGCCACAACCCCTAAATGTCAGGAGGCACCAAGAACAATGTTCTCGTCACAAAACCATCGGAATGATTCCAAGATACCCGCGTGATCCTAAAAAAAGTTTAGTGAAATTTTGAGAATAGAAGAGTCAAAACTCTACGTCAGGATGCCTCACCAGAGCGACGAAGGGACCGAGGAGTAAAAAGAATCCTACTCTCTGATATATATAATCCTAAATGACTCAAAACATTTTTCTAGACTCAACAACGCCAACGATTCGATCAAGCGGGGGCTCCTAAGGTCGGGGAAGGCTCTGATTACCAACTTGTAACGCCCTCGATGCGGCTATATCTCCCACGTGTCGAAGCACGACTTAGAGGCATAACCGCATTGAAAGCAATGTCGCAAGTGAGGTAATCTTCACACAACCCATGTAATTGATGCGTCTCCAACGTATCTATAATTTTTGATTGCTCCATGCTATATTATCTACTGTTTTTGACTATATTGGGCTTTATTTTCCACTTTTATATTATTTTTTGGGACTAACCTATTAACCAGAGGCCCAGCCCAGAATTGCTGTTTTTTGCCTATTTCAGTGTTTCGGAGAAACAGAATATCAAACGGAGTCCAAACGGAATAAAATCTTCGGGAACGTGATTTTCTCACTGAACATGATCCAGTAGACTTGGACCCTACTCCAGGGGGTCAAAGAGGAGGTCACGAGGGTGGGGGCGCCCCCCTAGGGCGCACCCCCTGCCTCGTGGGCCCCTTGGTGCTCCACCGACGTACTCCTTCCTCCTATATATACATACGTACCCCCAAATGATCAGAACAGGAGCCAAAAACCTAATTCCACCGCCGCAACTTTCTGTATCCATGAGATCCCATCTTGGGGCCTGTTCCGGAGCTCTGCCGGAAGAGGGCCATCATCACGGAGGGCTTCTACATCATCATAGCCCCTCCGATGAAGTGTGAGTAGTTTACCTCAGACCTTCGGGTCCATAGTTAGTAGCTAGATGGCTTCTTCTTTCTCTTTGAATCTCAATACAAAGTTCTCCCCCTCTCTTGTGGAGATCTATTCGATGTAATCTTCTTTTTGCGGTGTGTTTGTTGAGACCGATGAATTGTGGGTTTATGATCAAGTCTATCTATGAATAATATTTGAATCTTCTCTGAATTCTTTTATGTATGATTGGTTATCTTTGCAAGTCTCTTCGAATTATCCGTTTGGTTTGGCCAACTAGATTGGTAGTTCTTGCCATGGGAGAAGTGCTTAGCTTTGGGTTCAATCTTGCGGTGTCCTTTCCCAGTGACAGAAGGGGCAGCAAGGCACGTATTGCATCGTTGCCATCGAGGATAACAAGATGGGGTTTATTTCATATTGCATAAATTTATCTCTCTACATCATGTCATCTTGCTTAAGGCGTTACTCTGTTTTTAACTTAATACTCTAGATGCATGCTGGATAGCAGTCAATGAGTGGAGTAATAGTAGTAGATGCAGAATCGTTTCGGTCTACTTGTCACGGACGTGATGCCTATATACATGATCTGAAGGAAATATGCCCTAGAGGCAATAATAAAGTTATTATTTATTTCCTTATATCATGATAAAAGTTTATTATTCATGCTAGAATTGTATTAACCGGAAACATAATACATGTGTGAATACATAGACAAACAGAGTGTCACTAGTATGCCTCTACTTGACTAGCTCGTTAATCAAAGATGGTTATGTTTCCTAACCATGGACAAAGAGTTGTTATTTGATTAACGGGATCACATCATTAGTTGAATGATCTGATTGACATGACCCATTCCATTAGCTTAGCACCCGATCGTTTAGTATGTTGCTATTGCTTTCTTCATGACTTATACATGTTCCTATGACTATGAGATTATGCAACTCCCGTTTGCCAGAGGAACACTTTGTGTGCTACCAAACGTCACAACGTAACTGGGTGATTATAAAGGAGCTCTACAGGTGTCTCCAAAGGTACATGTTGGGTTGGCGTATTTCGAGATTAGGATTTGTCACTCCGATTGTCGGAGAGGTATCTCTGGGCCCTCTCGGTAATGCACATTACTTAAGCCTTGCAAGCATTGCAACTAATGAGTTAGTTGCGGGATGATGTATTACAGAACGAGTAAAGAGACTTGCCGGTAACGAGATTGAACTAGGTATAGGATACCGACGATCGAATCTCAAGTAGCATACCGATGACAAAGGGAACAATGTATGTTGTTATGCGGTCTGACCGATAAAAGATCTTCGTAGAATACGTAGGAACCAATATGGGCATCCAGGTCCCGCTATTGGTTATTGACCGGAGACGTGTCTCGGTCATGTCTACATTGTTCTCGAACCCGTAGGGTCTGCATGCTTAAGGTTTCGATGACAGTTATATTATGAGTTTATGCGTTTTGATGTACCGAAGGTTGTTCGGAGTCCCGGATGTGATCACGGACATGACGAGGAGTCTCGAAATGGTCGAGACATAAAGATTGATATATTGGAAGCCTATGTTTGGATATCGGAAGTGTTCCGGGTGAAATCGGGATTTTATCGGAATACCGGGAGGTTACCGGAACCCCCCCCCCCCCCGGGAGGTATATGGGCCTTAGTGGGCCTTAGTGGAAGAGAGGAGAGGTGGCCAGAGATGGGCCGCGCGCCCCTCCCCCCTTTGGTCCGAATAGGACAAGGAAAGGGGGCTGGCCCCCCTTCCTCCTCTCTCTCCTCTCCCCCCCCCCCCCTCCGCGAATCCTATTCCAACTAGGAAAGGGGGGAGTCCTACTCCCGGAGGGAGTAGAACTCCTCCTGGCGCGCCTCCTCTTGGCCGGCCGCCCCCCCCCCCCCTTTGAACCTTTATATACGGAGGCAAGGGGCACCCCTAAGGACATAAGTTGATCCACGTGATCATATTCTTAGCCGTGTGCGGTGCCCCCTTCCACCATAGTCCTCGATAATATTGTAGCGGTGCTTAGGCGAAGCCCTGCGACAGTAGTACATCAAGATCGTCACCACGCCGTTGTGCTGACGGAACTCTTCCCCGACACTTTGCTGGATCGGAGTCCGGGGATCGTCATCGAGCTGAACGTGTGCTAGAACTCGGAGGTGCCGTAGTTTCGGTGCTTGATCGGTCGGCCGTGAAGACGTACGACTACATCAACCAAGTTAATGCTTCCGTTGTCGATCTACAAGGGTACGTAGATCACACTCTCCCCTCTCGTTGCTATGCATCACCATGATCTTGCGTGTGCGTAGGAATTTTTTTGAAATTACTACGTTCCCCAACATGATCATGCCTAGATATTCTCATAACTATGCTCAATTCTGTCAATTGCTCAACAGTAATTTGTTCACCCACCATAGAATACTTATGCTCTTGAGAGAAGCCACTAGTGAAACATATGGCCCCCGGGTCTATTCTCATCATATCAATCTCCATCACTTTAATCTTGCTTTGCTTTTTACTTTGCCTTTACTTTTTACTTTGCATCTTTATACCAAAAATATTTTATCTATTAGATCTCACTCTCGTAAGTGACCGTGAAGGGATTGACAACCCCTAATCGTGTTGGTTGCGAGTAGCTATCGTTTTGTGCAGGTACGAGGGACTTGAGCGTGGCCTCCTACTGGATTGATACCTTGGTTCTCAAAAACTGAGGGAAATACTTACGCTACTCTGCTGCATCATCCCTTCCTCTTCGGGGAAAACCAACGCAAGCTCAAGACGTAGCAAGAAGGATTTCTGGCGCCGTTGCCGGGGAGGTTCACGCAAGTCAAGATTTGACTCCCGACAACGAGCCATTTCTGGCGCCGTTGCCGGGGAGTCTACGCAAAAAGTCAACATACCAAGTACCCATCACAATCCCTATCTCTCGCATTACATTATTTGCCATTTGCCTCTTGTTTTCCTCCCCCCACTTCACCCTTGCCGTTTTATTCGCCCTCTCTCTCTCTATCCTCCCTCTCTATTTGCCTCTTTTGCCCACTTGCTTTTTGTTTGCTCATGTGTTAGATTGCTTGTTTGTCACGATGGCTCAAGATACTACCAAATTGTGTGACTTCACCAATACCAATAATAATGATTTCCTTAGCACTCCGATTGCTCCTCTTACCGATGCTGAATCTTGTGAAATCAATACTGCTTTGTTGAATCTTGTTATGAAAGATCAATTCGCCGGCCTTCCTAGTGAAGATGCCGCTACTCATCTGAATAGCTTCGTTGATTTATGTGATATGCAAAAGAAAAAAGATGTCGATAATAATGTCGTTAAGTTGAAGCTATTTCCTTTTTCTCTTAGAGATTGTGCTAAAGCTTGGTTTTCGTCTTTGCCTAAGAATAGTATTGATTCATGGAACAAGTGCAAAGATGCTTTTATCTCTAAGTATTTTCCTCCCGCTAAGATCATCTCTCTTAGAAACGATATTATGAACTTTAAACAACTTGATCATGAACATGTTGCACAAGCTTGGGAGAGAATGAAGTTAATGATACGTAATTGCCCTGCTCATGGTTTGAATTTGTGGATGATTATACAAAAAATTTATGCCGGATTGAATTTTGCTTCTAGAAATCTTTTAGATTCGGCCACGGGAGGCACTTTTATGGAAATCATTTTAGGAGATGCTACTAAACTCCTAGATAATATTATGGTTAATTATTCTCAATGGCATACTGAAAGAACTTCTAATAAAAAGTTCATGCGATAGAAGAAATTAATGTGTTGAGTGGAAAGATGGATGAACTTATGAAATTATTTTCTACTAAGAGTGTTTCTTCTGATCCTAATGATATGCCTTTGTCTACTTTGATTGAGAATAACAATGAATCTGTGGATGTGAATTTTGTTGGTAGGAATAATTTTGGTAACAACGCTTATAGAGGGAATTTTAATCCTAGGCCATATCCTAGTAATCCTTCTAATAATTATGGGAATTCCTACAACAACTCTTATGGAAATTATAATAAGATGCCCTCTGATTTTGAATCTAATATTAAAGAATCTATTTCTTCGCAAAAGAATTTTAATGCTATGATTGAAGAAAAATTGCTTAAGATTGATGATTTGGCTAGGAATGTTGATAGAATTGCTCTTGAGGTTGATGCTTTGAAACTTAGATCTATTCTACCTAAGCATGATATCAATGAGTCTCTCAAAGCCATGAGAATTTCAATTGATGAGTGTAAGGAAAGAACCGCTAGGATGCGTGCTTCCAAAGATGCCTTTATTAAAGCGTGTTCCTCTAATTCCTATGAAAATAATGATGAAGATCTAAAAGTTATTGATGTGTCCCCTATTAAATCTTTGTTTTGCAATACGAATCTTGATGAAACTGAATATGATCTTCCTTTACCTAGAAGGCGTTCTAAAAATTCGGAGTATTTAGATCTTAATGATGAAATTGATGAAAGTGGGATTGAAAGAAATAAAAATCTAGATGTTGCTAAACCCACTATATTGGATTTCAAGGAATTTAATTATGAAAGTTGCTATTTAATTGATTGTATTTCCTTGTTGCAATCCGTGCTAAATTCTCCACATGCTTATAGTCGAAATAAAGCCTTCACCGAACATATTGTTGATGCCTTGATGCAATCTTATGAAGAAAAACTTGAGTTGAAAGTTTCTATCCCTAGAAAACTCTATGATGAGTGGGAACCAACTATTAAAATTAAAATTAAAGATCATGAGTTTTATGCTTTGTGTGATTTGGGTGCTAGTGTCTCCACTATTCCCAAGACTTTATGTGATTTGCTAGATTTCCGTAATTTTGATGATTGCTCTCTAAACTTGTATCTTGCGGATTCCACTATTAAGAAACCTATGGGAAGAATTAATGATGTTCTTATTGTTGCAAATAGGAATTATGTGCCCATAGATTTCATTGTTCTTGATATAGATTGCAATCCTTCTTGCCCTATTATTCTTGGTAGACCTTTCCTTAGAATGGTTGGTGCGATTATTAATATGAAGGAAGGGAATATTAGATTTCAATTTCCATTAAAAAGGGCATGGAACACTTTCCAAGAAATAAAATAAAATTTCCATATGAAACTATCATGAGAGCCACTTATGGATTGCCTACCAAAGATGGCAATACCTAGATCTATCCTCGCTTTTATGCCTAGCTAGGGGCGTTAAACGATAGCGCTTGTTGGGAGGCAACCCAATTTTTTTTTTATTCCTTGATTTTTGCTCCTGTTTAGTAATAAATAAATTATCTATCCTCTGTTTTGGTTGTGTTTTTTGTGTTTAATTAGTGTTTGTGCCAAGTAGAACCGTTGGGAAGACTTGGGGAAAGTCTTGTTGAACTTGCTGTAAAAAACAGAAACTTTAGCGCTCACGAGAACTGCTGTCATTTTTATTTGAAGAGTGATATTTAGTTAATTATTTTTGCAGATGATTAATAGATAAATTCCTCACGTCCAGCAATTTATTTTAGAATTTTGGGGGTTCCAGATCTTGCGCTAGCTACAGATTACTACAGACTGTTCTGTTTTTGACAGATTCTGTTTTTCGTGTGTTGTTTGCTTATTTTGATGAATCTATGGCTAGTAAAATAGTTTATAATCCATAGAAAAGTTGGAATACAGTAGGTTTAACACCAATATAAATAAAGAATGAGTTCATTACAGTACCTTGAAGTGGTATTTTGTTTTCTTTCGCTAACGGAGCTCACGAGTTTTCTTCTTTAAGTTTTGTGTTGTGAAGTTTTCAAATTTTGGGTAAGGATTTGATGGATTATGGAACAAGGAGTGACAAGAGCCTAAGATTGGGGATGCCCATGGCACCCACAAGATAATCCAAGGACACCAAAAAGTCATAGCTTGGGGATGCCCCGGAAGGCATCCCCTCTTTTCGTCCACTTCCATCGGTAATTTACTTGGAGCTATATTTTTATTCACCAACATGATATGTATTTTGCTTGGAGCGTCTTGTATTATTTGTGTATTTGTTTGTTAGTATGCCACAATCATCCTTGCTGTACACACCTTTTGAGAGAGCCATACATGAATTAAAATTTGATAGAATACTCTATGTGCTTCACTTATATCTTTTGAGCTAAGTAGTTTTGCTCTATATGCTTCACTTATATCTTTTGAGCGTTATAATTTTGCTCTATGTGCTTCACTTAGATCTTTTAGAGCACGGTGGTGGATTTGTTTTAAAGAAACTATTGATCTGTCATGCTTCACTTAAATTATTTTGAGAGTCTCTTAATAGCATGGTAATTTGCTTAATAATAATATGCTTGGTATTCAAGATTTGTGAAACTTTCTTTTGAGTGTGTTGAATACTAAGAAAAGATTGAAGCATGATAATTGTTTTGAGATATGGAGGTGATAATATTAAAGTCATGCTAGTTGAGTAGTTGTGAATTTAAAGAATACTTGTGTTGAAGTTTGTGATTCCCGTAGCATGCACGTATGGTGAACCGTTATGTGATGAAGTCGGAGCATGATTTATTTATTGATTGTCTTCCTTATGAGTGGCGGTCAGGGACGAGCGATGGTGGACGAGCGATGGTCTTTTCCTACCAATATATCCCCCTAGGAGCATGCGCATAGTACTTTACTTTGATAACTTCTAGATTTTTGCAATAAGTATATGAGTTCTTTATGACTAATGTTGAGTCCATGGATTATACGCACTCTCACCCTTCCACCTTTGCTAGCCTCTCTAATACCGCGCACCTTTCGCCGGTATCATACACCTACCATATACCTTCCTCAAAACAGCCACCATACCTACCTATTATGGCATTTCCATAGCCATTCCAAGATATATTGCCATGCAACTTTCCACCATCTAGTTCATCATGACATATTCATCATTGTCATATTGCTTAGCATGATCATGTAGTTAACATAGTATTTGTGGCAAAGCCACCGTTCATAATTTTTTCATACTTGTCACTCTTGATTCATCGCATATCCCGGTACACCGCCAGAGGCATCCATATAGAGTCATACTTTGTTTTAGAATCGAGTTGTAATCATTGAGTTGTAAATAAATAAAAGTGTGATGATCATCATTTAATAGAGAATTGTTCCAAAAAAAGGCCAAAGAAAAAAAAGGCCCAAAAAAGGGCAATGCTACTATCTTTTTTTTCCACACTTGTGCCTCAAAGTAGCACCATGATATAGCGAGTTTCATATATTGTGCTTCAAAGTAGCACCATGTTCTTCATATAGAGAGTCTCATATGTTGTCACTTTCATATACTAGTGAGAATTTTACATTATAGTACTTGGCTTGTATATTCCAATGACGGGCTTCCTCAAATTGCCCTAGGTCTTCGTGAGCAAGCAAGTTGGATGCACACCCACTTAGTTTCTTTTTGAGCTTTCATACATTTATAGCTCTAGTGCATCCGTTGCATGGCAATCCCTACTCACTCACATTGATATCTATTGATGGGCATCTCCATAGCCCGTTGATACGCCTAGTTGATGTGAGACTATCTTCCCCTTTTTGTCTTCTCCACAACCACCATTCTGTTCCACCTATAGTGCTATATCCATGGCTCACGCTCATGTATTGCGTGAAGATTGAAAAAGTTTGAAAAAGTTAGAGTATGAAACAATTGCTTGGCTTGTCATCGGGGTTGTGCATGATTTAAATACTTTGTGTGGTGAAGATAGAGCATAGCCAGACTATATGATTTTGTAGACATAACTTTCTTTGGCCATGTTATTTTGAGAAGACATAATTGCTTTGTTAGTATGCTTGAAGTATTATTATTTTTATGTCAATATAAACTTTTTTCTTGAATCTTTCTAATCTGAATATTCATACCACAATTAAGAAGATTTGCATTGAAATTATGCCAAGTAGCACTCTGCATCAAAAATTCTCTTTTTATCATTTACCTACTCGAGGACGAGCAGGAATTAAGCTTGGGGATGCCTGATACGTCTCCAACGTATCTATAATTTTTGATTGCTCCATGCTATATTATCTACTGTTTTGGACTATAATGGGCTTTATTTTCCACTTTTATATTATTTTTGGGACTAACCTATTAACCGGAGGCCCAGCCTAGAATTGCTATTTTTTGCCTATTTCAGTGTTTCAGAGAAACAGAATATCAAACGGAGTCCAAACAGAATAATATCTTCGGGAACGTGATTTTCTCACTGAACATGATCCAGGAGACTTGGACCCTACTCCAGGGGGTCAAAGAGGAGGTCACGAGGGTGCCCCCCCTAGGGCACGCCCCCTGCCTCGTGGGCCCCTTGGTGCTCCACCGACGTACTCCTTCCTCCTATATACATACGTACCCCCAAACTATCAGAACAGGAGCCAAAAACCTAATTCCACTGCCTCAACTTTCTGTATCCACGAGATCCCATCTTGGGGCCTGTTCTGGAGCTCCACAGGAAGAGGGCCATCATCACGGAGGGCTTCTACATCATCATAGCCCCTCCGATGAAGTGTGAGTAGTTTACCTCAGATCTTCGGGTCCATAGTTAGTAGCTAGATGGCTTCTTCTCTCTCTTTGAATCTCAATACAAAGTTCTCCCCCTCTCTTGTGGAGATCTATTCGATGTAATCTTCTTTTTGCGGTGTGTTTGTTGAGACCGATGAATTGTGGGTTTATGATCAAGTCTATCTATGAATAATATTTGAATCTTCTCTAAATTCTTTTATGTATGATTGGTTATCTTTGCAAGTCTCTTCGAATTATCCGTTTGGTTTGGCCAACTAGATTGGTAGTTCTTGCCATGGGAGAAGTGCTTAGCTTTGGGTTCGATCTTGCGGTGTCCTTTCCCAGTGACAGAAGGGGCAGCAAGGCACGCACTGCATCGTTTCCATCGAGGATAACAAGATGGGGTTTATTTCATATTGCATAAATTTATCTCTCTACATCATGTCATCTTGCTTAAGGTGTTACTCTGTTTTTAACTTAATACTCTAGATGCATGTTGGATAGCGGTCGGTGAGTGGAGTAATAGTAGTAGATGCAGAATCGTTTCGGTCTACTTGTCACGGACGTGATGCCTATATACATGATCATGCCTAGATATTCTCATAACTATGCTCAATTCTGTCAATTGCTCAACAGTAATTTGTTCACCCACCGTAGAATACTTATGCTCTTGAGAGAAGCCACTAGTGAAACCTATGGCCCCCGGGTCTATTCTCATCATATCAATCTCCATCATTTTAATCTTGCTTTGCTTTTTTACTTTGCCTTTACTTTTTACTTTGCATCTTTATACCAAAAATACCAAAAATATTTTATCTATCAGATCTCACTCTTGTAAGTGACCATGAAGGGATTGACAACCCCTAATCGCGTTGGTTGCGAGTAGCTATCATTTTGTGTAGGTACGAGGGATACAAGCTTTATATTACAAGCCAGGGGCCTCGAAGGCTCGAATACAAGAGTTCGATCATAGACGAGTCAGCGGAAGGAACAATATCTGAGTACAGACATAAGTTCAACAAGTTTGCCTTAAGAAGGCTAGCACAAACTGGGATACAGATCGAAAGAGGCGCAAGCCTCCTGCCTGGGATCCTCCTAAACTACTCCTGGTCGTCGTCAGCGGACTGCACGTAGTAGTAGGCACCTCCCGAGTAGTAGTAGTCGTCGTCGACGGTGGCGTCTGGCTCCTGGGCTCCAACATCTGGTCGCAGCAATCAAGTATAGAAAAGGGGGGAAAGAGGGAGCAAAGCAACCGTGAGTACTCATCCAAAGTTCTCGCAAGCAAGGGACTACACTACATATGTATGCATTGGTATCAAATGGAATAAGGGTATCATATGTGGACTGAACTGCAGAAATCCGGAATAAGAGGGGGATAACTAGTCATGTAGAAGACTATGCTTCTGGTAACCTCCATCTTGCAGCAGGAGAAGAGAGTAGATGGTAAGTTCACCAAGTAGCATCGTGTAGCATAATCCTAACCGATGATCCTCCCCTCGTCGCCCTGTGAGAGAGCGATCACCGATCGTATCTGGAACTTGGAAGGGTGTGTTTTATTAAGTATCCGGTTCTAGTTGTCATAAGGTCAAGGTACGACTCCAAGTCATCCTATTACCGAAGATCACGGCTATTTGAATAGATTAACTTCCCTGCATGGGTGCACCACATTTCCCAACACGCTCGATCCCCTTTGTCCGGACACACTTTTCTGGGTCATGCCCGGCCTCGGAAGATCAACATGTCGCAGCCCTACCTAGGCACAATAAAGAGGTCAGCACGCCGATCTAAATCCTATGGCGTAGGGGTCTGGGCCCATCGCCCATTGCACACCTGCACGTTGCGTACGCGGCCGATGAGCAGACCTAGCCTCCCTTATACAAGAGTAGGCGTTCCAGTCCAACCCGGCACGCACCGCTCAGTCGCTGACGTCATGAAGGCTTCGGCTGATACCACGACGTCGAGTGCCCATAACTGTCCCCGCGTAGATGGTTAGTGTGTATAGGCCAGTAGCCAGACTCAGATCAAATACCAAGATCTTGTTAAGCGTGTTATTTTGAAATAACCGCGAAAGCTGACCAAGGCCAGGCCCACCTCTCTCCTAGGTGGTCTCAACCTGCCCTGTCGCTTCGCCACAAAGATCCACACAGAGGGCTGTCGGGAAAGTATGTCCTTCCAGCCCCCAATTCGTGAATCAACCGCGGGTACTCCTCGAGCCAACCCGACTTTAGTCATCACATGTATCATGTATAAAGTATATAGTATATACCCGTGATCACCTCCCGAGTGATCACAGTCGGATAGTATAGCATGGCAGACGGACAAGAATGTAGGGCCACTGATGATAAACTAGCATCCTATACTAAGCATTAGGATTGCAGGTAAATGTAACAACAATAGTAGCAAGGACAGGTTATGCATCAGGATAGGATTAACGGAAAGCAGTAACATGCTACACTACTCTAATGCAAGCAGAATAGTACCGAGAGTAGGCGATATCTGGTGATCAAGGGGGGGGGCTTGCCTGGTTGCTCTGGCAAGAGAGAGGGGTCGTCAACACCGTAGTCGTACTGGGTAGCAGCGGCGTCGGTCTCGGTGTCTAGCGAGAGAAGAGGGGGAAGAAACTATAAATATAATGCAAACAAATGCATGACGATGCATGACATGACAAAGCGTGATGCTAGGTGTGCCCTAACGCGGTACAAGTTGGTACCGATGAAGGAGGAAAACATCCGGGAAAGTATTTCCGGTGTTTCGCGTTTTAGGACAGCTGAACCGGAGGGGGAAAGTTGCGTGCTTGCTATGCTAGGGATGTGTGGCGGACGAACGGGCTGCGTATCCGGATTCGTCTCGTTGTTCTGAGCAACTTTCATGTACAAAGTTTTTCCATCCGAGCTATGGTTTATTTTATATGATTTTTCAAAGATTAAAGCACTTTCAGAAACTATGGAAAATAACAGAAAAGAATTGTGACGTCAGCAGAGTGTCAGCATGACATCAGCAGGTCAACAGACCCGCTGACTGGTCAAACTGACCAGTGGGTCCCACCTGTCATAGAGAGTAGGGCTAACATAGGTTAACCTAAACTAACTAAGTTAATTAATTAGACGGGGCCCACCTATCAGTGTCTAATTGTGTTAATTAAATTAGCTTAATTAACTTTGTTAATTAGGGGAGTGTAGGCCCTAACTGTCAGTTGCATGTGCCGGTCCAGTCAGTATGGTGGACCGGGTCAACAAGCCGGCCGGGCCCCTGGGGCCCACGGGTCAGCAACCCAGGGGGTGGCCCCAGGCCGTCCACGTTGGCGGATGGTGTTGGCGTGCCGGCGGCGACCTCCAGGACGGCGGCGCGGCTCGGCCACGGTCGGAAAATGGCCATCGGGGACCGTTTGGACCGCCGCGAGCACCTACAGGTGCAGGGGGTGGCGTGCTTCCAGCTGGTGCATCGCTGGGTTCGAGGGCTGGCCGGAGTGGCGCCGGCGACGAGCAGGGGCGGCGGCGGTGTTCGGTGGCTCAAGGAGAAGTGGGCTGTGGGGGCTCTTTTGGCGCGGAACTTGGTGTATTCGAACGCGGGCATCGCACCGCGTCGAACGATGGCAGCGGTGGCCGTTGAAACGGCCCGCAGCGTCAACGACGGAGTCTAGCGACGGTGGCCGGAGCTCGAGCACGCGTGGAAGCTAACTACGGTACACAGGGAGGAGAAGGGAGAGGGGGGTTCGATGCGGCTGCTCACTGGGCCCTGCAGGTGTGCACAAGTGGGCTGGGGGAAGCGTGTCATCACCGGAATCATCGCCGGAGTCGAAGATGGCCGTACGGGGAGAAGAGGTCGCCGGGCTCGTCTCGGTGGCTCCCGGCTCCAATGGCTTGGACCGGACGACGCAGAGGACGAAGGCGGAGCGCTATGTCATCGGGGCGAGACGAGGGGTCGACGGGGAGCGCGGGATCGACGGGCGCGCGGCAGCGGCTGCGCTCTGTGAGGGAGGAGAAGGGTGAGGGGGAGCGAGGGAGTGTGGTACTGGGGGCGCTAGGGTTAGGGGTTAGGTCGGAGGCGACCTAGTAGGCGATGGGGGAGCGGCGGATGGCCGACGCGTGGTCATCCATGGCCGCGGGCGGTCGAACGGCGGCCACCGCACCTCAGGTGAACAGAGGTAGGGGGTGACCCATTAGGTGGGCTGGGTTGTGTTGTGCACTGGGCCTTTGCACTATGCACTTAGGCCCAGTGCACAGTGAGTCTTCTTTTCCTTTCTTTTATTTCTATTTTTCCCTTTTATTTTATTTTGTTTATTTAGTTCTCCTCTACTTTGCCTTTAGTTTAGATAGAAAATGAATTTTGGTGAACATGAAACTTGGCACATAAATATTGGGTCATATAATTGAGTTGCACATGAAATTTCAAGTCATTTTGAAAAGTATTAATATTTGTTTACTTTTAAAAGGTTAATTTAAATGTTGTTTGTTCCTGTTTTAATTATCTTAGAGGCATTTAAACATTCCCAAAATGTTGTTTAGTGTTTGTTAATTTGTTAGTGAATATTTACAACCTTTTGAACATTTTTAATTCACTGCTTTATGAAATTATAATCTGACTTGTTATTTTGAATTTGAATTTGATCTTAGTTTGAGACAAGTGAGGTTTAGCAAGAATAATAGTGGTGACATGGCATCATTAACAGAGGATTATTGTAGCTTAATTACCCGGGCGTCACAGAAGGTTTTGAAAGTACACACAATCTTTTGGTGGTTTTGGTAATTCATGTCAACATACATTTCCTTGGACTAATGATTTCCTTGAGTACATCCATGAATAGTCTCTTTAGGTACAACTTGGGAACTGAAGATGAAACCCCACAAAATGCTAAGGACAAGTGTTGGCCAAGCCTCTAGACTTCATTTTATATTTAAGTGATCCAAGACCACGTTGATTCTATAGGTATTGTTGGAGCTGTGTCGAATATTGTGTACAAGGTAGGTTACAGTTGGACTCTGAGTTGTATTGTGTTTAGATAGGATATGGAGTCGGGTCCTAATAGGACACTTGGATCCTAGGCCTCTCTTATATAGTGAGGGTAGACACACGATGTAACCTACGCCAACATAATAGCACAGGCGCGCAAGGGGGAGCCGGTGGCGTGTGCCGGCGCCCGGGTGGCCGGTGTGCGTTATTGTGACGGTGTCACGGGGAGGAGCGCCCGTAGTCAGGCCCCGGGGATGTAGGCATGATGGTGAACCTCGTTAACAAATCTCGGTGTCGTGCTCTTGTGATTGATTGGTCCTTGGATGATCGAAGGTGTGCCTCGGATTTATTTTAACAAGTTTTATCATGAGCTAGGATGTTCGGAGGTTGATATGGATCATTGAGCTAGAGGAAGGAAGAAGCGTTGACGGAAGTCTGCAGGAAGCAATCCTAATACGGGATTAGTCATCGGCGAGTTAGGATGCAGAGCAGATGTATTGGTCGTCTTGTGATCTTCGGTGAAGCAAATGGAAGCGAGCAGCAGAATCGGCGAGTTCGATAGTACAAGGCGAACGACACGGAAATTGGAAATCATGGCAGAGGCTGGCGGCGCGTGGCAGGCGGTGGCAGCAGCACAAGACACACAATAGGGCGTTACGGCGGCGTGTACGCAGAGGTTCATCTCGCGGGCAGAGGTCCAAAGCGCGTGCGTGGGCGCCGGTAAGGGAAGGCCTATGTGGCCTTATCCCAGTACGGAAGCTGCAAGGCGTGGTGCTGGCCGAGGCGAGGCTGGCCGAGGCGAGGCTGGCCGAGCGGGCCATGTCAGGCGTGGCCTAGAGATGCGTGGGTGGTGCAGGCCGAGATCGATTCCATGTGGCACCGGATTTGTTTTAGACCAAAAGGAGGACCGAGTCCTCGTGTACAACACGGACGGAGGCAGCATCAGATCAATCGGCAGAAAGGAAATCCATCAAGCGATACGTACTAGCTGGGACATTGACAAGGCAAAAATCTAGCATTCGGAGTTGTGAGAAGACCAGAGGGTGTTTTTGCGTTGATAGCTTGGATTATTTTCACACAGTCAGTCGTACAAAGAACTATGACACGAACGGGTATCTAGTTTGGGGTAGAGAAGTTCACGGAACTGAAAATCTTGGGTTATGAAAGACAGGGTGAAAGATTTGTTGGCATAATAAGAATGTTTGAAGGCGTTGCGGGGAGTCATGTCAGCTAAGATGGAATATCATGTGATGGATGAAAATTTGCGGAAGACGATTTGGGAGCCTCGAGCGTGTCATGCAGTCGAACAAGTTCGGCTTGGTCGGACTAGTCAGTCTGACGGATCGACGCAAGTCGGTTGGTACAGAAGACAGTGGTGAGATCGGCAACGACGACATAGGAGCGTGATGCTGATGGTGACCGACTTCTGGGCGTGGAAACATGTGACGCAGGCCTGAGGGCTTGTGTGGCTTCGACAAGGCTATGGCACGGAGTTGATTCAAGACGGTGCACATGAGAGCTTGAAGACGATGGGCCGCGGGGTGGACTGATCATCTACCATGGAGTCATGTTAAAGGTGGAGCTGGATTGAGGGGCCACGGTGTAAGGATCCAGACAATCGAAGCCTATTTAAGCTAGGAAAAAGCGAGGAACACGTAGTTCGGACTGGAGCCCAGTGGTCTGATGAAAGCGTGAAACTCGTCATCGGTCGGTGATGATTGGTGGTACTCTGCAGTGGGGGTTGAGTGGTGTGGGTTCGCGACCCTTGAGACTCGATCAGGATAGCGGAGGCTCGACGCAGTAATAGCGGCGAGGTGTGCGGTATGCACGAGGCATGGAGACGGACCAGGGCTGTGGTGGTCATACATGTGGTGAGACAACTGCGAATTTGACTCGAGATGACTATAAACAATGGTGAAATTCCTTCAGGTTTCAGACAGGCGGTCAAGAAAGGAGCGGTGATGTTGAGTTCAGGTAACTCTTATGTGTGACACCCAATACGTGAGTTGTTCACTTTCACGCAGGTCAGTGATCGGTGTGTGATGATGTTTGACGGACACTTTAGAAGTTGGGAGCACAAATTAGAGTAAGGAAAACTTAATTTCGCTCGAGCGTTGACTGTGGTCAAGAAAAGGAGGGACTACAAGTTGCAGGTGGAGTCACATGGAGTCTTTAGAGTAGCAGCGGTACTCATGGGATAAACTCAAGTCCAATGTACATGGAAGTTTGACGCATGGACGAATTCAAGGTGGTGGAGAATATTCGCCAAGGTAGAGTTTGTTGGAGCTGTGTCGAATATTGTGTACAAGGTAGGTTACAGTTGGACTCTGAGTTGTATTGTGTTTAGATAGGATATGGAGTCGTGTCCTAATAGGACACTTGTATCCTAGGCCTCTCTTATATAGCGAGGATAGACACACGATGTAACCTATGCCAACATAATAGCACAGGTGCGCAAGGGGGAGCCGGCGGCGTGTGCCGGCGCCCGGGTGGCCGGTGTGCGTTATTGTGACGGTGTCACGGGGAGTAGCGCTCGTAGTCAGACCCCGGGGATGTAGCCATGATGGTGAACCTCGTTAACAAATCTCGGTGTCGTGCTCTTGTGATTGCTTGGTCCTTGGATGATCAACGGTATGCCTCGAATTTATTCTACCAGGTATGCCAGTACTATCAAAAGGGAATGAGGTTCATATGATGAGTTCATTACTCAAGTGCTTAAAGTTTAAACTCCAAAAGCCTCATACAAGTTTCCGCATTCCCACTATATCACAAATCAAATATTCAACTTGGACTCACTGAATCATTTTACACTGGAGTCACCGAGTCACATCGATATAGCCGTTGTCCTAAACCCCGAACTTTTGGTCTCACTGAGTTGGCCCTTTGGTCCCATCAAAGAGCACTTGCCAACCTTTTATTGCCTACCGTAGTTCGTTCGGAATTTCTGAACAGTTTTAGTCTGTGACACCGAAGTGTGTTAAGTGGTTAGTTCATCACAACTCGGACCAGCAAACAATTCCATCCGGGGTCACCGAAATATCAAAAGTTTGAATCTTTTGTACAGTTCAGTCTGACCGAGTATTTTCATTCGACCTCACTGAAATGTGCTAAAAGTGAGCAGCGGTCAGATTCTTGGTGCTGCCTATATATACCCCCAACCACTCCACAATTGTCTCTCGAAGCAAACGCGTTACATGTCCATATTTCTGAGAGAGAACTCCCACCCCTTGTGCTAATTTCAAAGGGATTCCACTCCAACCATTGATCGTTTGATTTCTAGTCACCTCATTGTTTTCCACCCAAACCCTCTCCTACCCTAAAGCCAAAATCTGTGAGAGAGTGTTTGAGTGTTGAGGAGATTACCTTTTGAAGCACAAGAACAAGGAGTTCATCATCAACCCCAACTATTGCCTTTTGGAGGGTGGTGCCTCCTAGATTGGTTAGGTGTGTCTGGGAGTCTTCAAGTCTTGTGGTGAAACCAAGCAGCTTTTGAGGGCAAGGAGATTACCTACTTCATGAAGATCTACCCGAGTGAGGCCAGCCCTTCGTGGGCGTAAGCCATGGTGGGATAGACAATGTTGCTTCTTCGTAGACCTTTCATGAGTGTGAGCCCTCCGTGGACTCGATTTTTTTGTGGAATCTTGCAACCGTAATCCTTGTGATTGAAGTCTCCATCAACGTGGATGTACGATATCACCACCTATCGGAACCAAGGGTAAAAAATCCTCCATGTCAACCATTATTTGTGAATCTCTCAAACTCTACTCCTTAATTTCTTGCACGTGCATGATCTTCACTTCCTATACTCTAGATATGCATGTGTAGGACGCTATTATGACTTGTTAGATAATACTAAAATCAATAACAAACATTTTAAAATTGGTCATTGGCTTGTGGTAGTTGTCTATTCACCCCCCCCCCTCTCTAGACACTCCTTTCGATCCTGCAGGTTTCGAGTTGCTTAATGGTCTCGTTGCCCTCAACAACAAGTTTCATAAGGTAGAGAAACTTAGCTAGGTTTTGACCATCTAGAGTAATCATGAATTTATGCAAGCCCACCAACATACGTTGCTCCTCATCATCCTCATCACTACCACCCTTTGCATCACGAGAAACATCGGTACGAGGCTTGGGAGAGAGAGAGAGAGAGAGAGAGAGAGAGAGAGAGAGAGGAAGGTACCTTAAGACTTATTTGCCATAAGGCATTCGTGGGAGCCAATTTGCTCATCATCCTTGACCTTCGATGGTCATAAGGCACTTGTGGGAGTCACCTTTGTAGTTCTTCTTGCAATCGTACTTGATTATCTTGTCATCTTTGACCACCTTTAATTGGGCTACACCCACAACATCTTCAGGGTCGGAGTCGTCGGAAGCTTGAGCAATGAGTGTCTTCCCTTCCTTATTCTTGAGCCTTGCATTTCATGGATAAGGCAACTTCTTGACAAACTGGCTCTTGTGTGGGTGCAAGAAGTGGTCAACCCGGCCTTAGGTTGGTTGACGTAACGGCAGGTGACTTTGCGTCACTGACATGTGGATCATCTGGTTTGCGGCCCCACATGCCAGTGACCCTAAGTCACTCAACTCTCTAAGTCGGCCAATCCCAGCCGGGTAAACCCATATGCTACCGACTCCCATGTTCAACAGTTGGTTGTCCACAGTACTAGTGAGGAGGATTTGTCGTTATAGATGGGCTGATCAGGGAAGATGTCAAACAGAGGAGAACAGGGAGTGCATAGGGAGTGAATGGGTGAACCAGAGAATACACGTTGGATGGAGTGCATCGTAGAAATGGTGTGGAAAATTTCTTGTTGTGTGAATTAGATTGTTATAAAATGGTGAAAATGAATACATTTATTGTTTGTTAGATACTACTTCCTTTGTTTCATAGTGTAAGATGTTTTATTGACAATAGTGTAGTGCGAGAAAACGTCTTATATTATAGGATGGAGGGAGTAGATGATTTGAACGAGACTATCTGTTTACTTCTGTCAGATGCATGGTTTGCCATTTATTTGTATGCCAATCTGTGGACCAGATTATTATCTTCAAATGCAAATCACTTTATATAATTTTCTACACAATTTATTTTTCACATCACCGCTCAGCATGTCTAACTTAGATATTGTGTACCAAACAAACAAAATCTCATATCAGCATGTTCTCGACATATACAGACCACTGACAAGATAATCTATGCTCAACATGTCCAAACGCATCGCAGCCGTACACACCCTTGGAAGTTTCAAGGGTGCCCGAGCTGAACCAATCTCAAATATTTGGAAGAGCCACATGAGACTACAACCCCAACCTCCACCGCTGAGAGATCCCGGCCCATGTCTGAGCAAGGACAAACAGAAAAACAAACAGTGCGATAGCATTACCAACACTTGTAAGACGCAGAGCCATATGTCCTCAACTATTCTCTTCATATTTCATTTTCTTTGGGCAGGGTAGCGGCTGGCAGCACAAGCCATGGCCGTTTCCCTTGGATGGAAGAAGCAACCTTTACAACAACAATGAGAATGCAAAATCATGCAACAACAGCTACCTGCCCTATCAACAACCATCTCTGCCAACAACACAGTTAACCACCCGGGAGGCATCAGCCATCATCCCCAGACAAGACTCTGAACAAGGTAAGGAGGAGGAAGAAATATCACATGTACAAAAGGATCAAACAGAACTGGTTTGGGGTTTGGAGGAAGGTTGGTTTTTCTACGGCCCGATGCTATCTACTGCATTGATCCTATCGACAAAACGATGCGCCCGCACGCATCAGCTCACGCCCGACAACGAGGCGTCACCGCCCGTCGTCCCTCCTGCTGTCAGCCGCCCGCGACGAGTCCCTGCTGGACGCCTTGATCGCGTCCGCGATCATGACGGCCACCGAGGCCTTGTGGAGGGCGAGGTCCGCCTTGTGCATCAGGCAATGGGCCTTCTCCCTCTTGAGCCTGGCCATCGTCGCGGCGTGCTGCGCGGCGCTCGTGGCGTCACGCAGCTTGAGCTCCTCGACGTCCACACGGTGGCTCTGGGGCGCCTGCTTCGAGTTCTGGTACTCATGGATTGCAGTGTTCCAGTGATCAGGCACGCCTCCTCGCCTTATTTTCTGGCTGCGGAAGGACGGGGACGGTTGGTGATCCTCAGAGAATGCAAAGCTTGCATTCCTTTTCATACTGTTAGTCCTGAATCTTGGAGTAGAACCTCTGTCCGAAGCATCAGACGTGCGAGGGGAATCTGTTCTCATAGAGAACCTGGGGGAGTACCCTGTTGGTGAATTAAGAGAACCACCGTCATAGGATTCATATGTCCTCCCATCCCCAACATATTCGCCGTTTCTCCGGCCTGAAGCTTTTGACAAAAAAACAAACAAACAGAAACTGTATCAGCAAATGCAGGGGGGGAAAGCACGAGCCGTTGATTTGACTACAGAACATAAAGGGTGTACCTTGTCGGTAAAAGCCATCCTGCTCTCTCGAAAAGCTGTGGCATCCAGAGTACATAAGCTTCTTATGTGATCTCTGCTTCGGCCCCTTGGATACCTGAAGCCGGAGTCCACGAGGTTTCAAACAGAAGGCAAAGAGTGCAGGTTTGGAGGGCGGCCTCTTTCCTTGGTACCCATTTGATGAACCCTGCATTCTGTTTACTGCCGATTCCCATTCCTGTAGCTGCTGAGCATAAATCTTCCACATAACAGGCTGAAAATGATAGAAAGTAAAGTCAGAGGGAGTATGCACTCAAGTCTCAACATTGTTTGCTGGACTGCGATGGTACCATCTGGTAAGATTAGAGCATGATAGCGGAAAAGAAATGCAACAATAAATCCTTTCCCTGGAAGCATGAGCTTATTTGCAGCCACTTAATGAACCACATTAGAAGAGAAACTCCAAATCAAGTTACACTACACAAAATAAGCTACCGCCTAAACTATTTGAACTAACACAAGAATCTTTTGCTTTAATCGATTGGTGTTGTCAAAGATTGGAGCAAAAAACAAGCAAAATTTTCCATTTTGGATCATTATGTTAACACAGTGCTCCATCAATGGCATAGTTGGAATAATTCGAATAGAAGTAAACAGACCTACATAAGCATAAGAAGCTACAGTTTACAAAATATTAGTTTGTAGGAAGGACCACAAAGGAGCCAAGGCATATATATATATAACTAAACATCCCGAAGAAGATAGAAAACAGATTCTGAAATGCTTACTCGATCTCTGTTTTTGTCATAAACCATCAACATGGTGATCATGTACAGGAAAGTAAGGCAAAGCTAACAAGACAAAACAGAGCATGAGAAGACATATGACCTGAAAATGTCGAACAAGCGGCATTCCCTTCTTCTGCCTCTTGTCATGCCAATGATCATGTATCACTTCAGTGATGTCCAGCGGTGCATTATCAACATCTAGTTCCTTAATCTGATCAATGGTGAGCGCACTGCAGTTATGGGTATGTGCAAATTTCTCAAATTTGTCCATGATCTTCTCAAACAAATCCTCTGTTAACTCAGATATAGTGTTGTTCTTATCTCGCTGAGACTTCCTCCATCCTGAAATCCACTCTTCATCATCACTATCCATGTCATATATCACACGGGATTCGTCAAGAGCCATTTCAACATCTGGCCCGATATGGCAAAGATAATCTTGGGGGCGCACAAACGATACAACATCATTATTGTCATGACCTTCAACCAAGCGGACACCAGGGATTGGAATGTTTTTAACAGATGCAGCTCTGATGTTATGACTATAGCATTCATCATGCATTTGTTTGAAAATCGACCACTGGCTTCTGTCAGGAAATTCTAGGTACCATTCAGGGCCCCCTTTCCACAAAATAGCATGCGTATAGCGGTTAGTAGCACCAGGCTGCAAAACTTGAGAAACTTTGTGAACATACTTCTTTCCTTCAGCAAGCCTCACACAGATACTTCGATCACTCTGCCCATCGGTGTGAATTGTGATCTGAGTATCATATTCCCTCCATCCTCTATCACCAACTGTTACCAGGACATTTGCAACACAAGCCAATGACTCCGGGCTGCTCTCCCCACTTCTAGTATTATCAGGAAGCCTCTTTGAACCATTAGTCTTGGCGATGTTGTGAGGTTGTATCTTGCGGAAATGTCCTTTGTGTTTTGATCCTAGTTCATCACTTCTAGGAGAAACTGAGTATGAAACATGGGTTCGTGTTTTCTTAGAACCACTAGCACTGCCAGTTGACATGTTATCTTCTGGCCATAATTTTGAACCATCTCCAAATGTGCGTGATATGGATGTAAACCTGTTCCGATGGTAGGACGTCCTTGGGGCAGTTGGTGTGACACGACCAATTGGATGTTCATTCAATTCCTGAACCAAGTTAGATACAGGCTCTGTGGCTTTGCCATCTTTGCTAAGTAACTCATCATCCAGAGCATCAGATATCTTATCTTGAGGAATATCCATGGAAGGGTAACTTTGTTTAGATTTCTCTGGAGAGTTTGTAGCATTATGATTGGAAGAACAAAGTTTGTCACCAGCTATGCAAGTCCCATTTTGATCTGGCAACCTTCTGCTTATCACATTGATATCACCATCACTGTTGTCACAATCCAGACTTACGGTACCCGTCTCCAAGGAACAAACCTGCTTAACCAAAGCAGATCTATGTTGTGAAATAGACTGCTGATTATCTTCTACAGAAATTTCAGAATGAGCAGCCTGGTGAACTACAGCATTGGAAGTCAAGTTGGTTTCAGTGAGCAGCTTTAGGTGATGACGTGCAGCTGCCACGTCCACATGATTTCGAGTGCATTCACTTTGATTATCAAGACAAAATATGACAGGATCAGCATCAGGATAATTAGATTCTGAGCAGAACTGAGGTTCCTGAGCATCGGAAGATAAACTCTGCCAACAGGAAATGTAGTCAGTAATAATTTCATCTGGTAATGGCTGGAGACCTAAAATTTCAGCACAAAATACTTTGATCTGATGCATTCAAACTTACAGACTAAATAATGGCATGTCTAGAAAAGAAATAGATAAATAAACTGGATAGTAATCAATAAAGGTCAACATTTTGACAAATTTTGTAATTCCAACTGACAAAATAAGATGCTGGGCCTAGGTTTCTCCCACAGATACTCTGGCTTGTAACTCCACAGTGACTGGTACAGCAACTAACTAACCCTCACGTACAGTCGAACTTGGGGTGCAGCTGACTACTAATACTAGCTATTAATCAGCATATTCTCCCGAACGTGCAAACCATGGATAGTAGTTATTCTTTTATGTTTCTATTATAAAATCCTGGCATGCAATACCCATAATCAACCGAAAAACATGATTTTAAAGTCAATTAAATCTGCACATAAAGTGAGTTCTGTACCTTCGAAAAGAGATTCATTGAAGTCCGGACATTCTGGTCATTTCCACTGATGAGTTGTTTGATATCGGTGTATGTGCAGTCAACTTTAGACAGCTCCCTTTTCAAAGAGTGATATCTGAACTTTGCTTGCAGGTTCTTCCATTGTGTCTTGCCAATTCCAATGAGGCTGAACAGCACAAACACTGCTTGGCTCCTACCATGCAAACCAGATATCTGGAATCTGACCGAGGTGCATGGCACTTCTGATTCATTAAAAGCATTCAGCCCAGAATCCTGATTGAAGCTTCCGACGAGTGAACAGAAAAGAAATACTGCTGATCGTAAGCAAGTCTCAAGAAGCAAGTGTTTCAAACCTAAAGTACCATTAACAAGAAGTATGTCCAGACATACTGTAGGCCATAAGGTAATCAATGAACCATGCTGAGGGTGAAAGAAAGTACTGGGAAGCCAAGCACTGCAGGCTTCAGAAATTAACTTGTAAACAGATTTAAGTGGACAGCTTAACACCAATATGACATATTTCACTGGAGCACCAGTTTCAGTATCAGCCTCCCTGCCATTGGCTGAAGCAAGAACCACCGCAGAACTTGATCTGCTTTTCAAATGTGAATCATGTTCTGAAATGTTGACAAAACCATTCCTTCTCCTGCGAAATCGCCTCCTATAATAAACAAAGCGGAATCTCCTTTCCCGAGGTACAGTCCCATCGTTATGAACTTCCGGGCCACCATTTGCATGTAAACCTCCTGGTATAGCACCATCAGAGCCAAAGAATCCCGGGTTGGCATCGAATGAGTTTGATAACACAGGAAAATTTGGGTGACCAAGAACTGTTTTGCTGATGCTACTGGAGGTACCAGATCTTGCTTGGTTTGATTGAGCCAACCATGAGATGATGGGCTCTGACTCGCTTCCTGAACCGTTTTGATCCATGTGTACTCTCTTCTCCCCCTCATAGTTCACCTTACGTGCTTTCCTTGAAGTATTATTAATACATCTCCTGCGACCTTCACCTGGCAAAAGGAGGAGCTTGATTCTCTCATTTTGAAGATTGATCCATTCTTCATCCTTATCATCATATTTGACATGATGCCTCTTTGTCACAGGGTCATATTTCTTGACCAGGCCAAAGTACCAAGTCTCATCAAGAGGCCAAAACACCCTGATCCTCTCTTTTACAATGGAAAATGGATCCAGATCATGAGGGCTGACTTCATAAAAATGACGACGTGGGCGACGCTTCCTGAATGGACCTTTACCGTCACGCTTCCGTAGCAACCTAGAAGGACCTGCTACATCATCTTCATTCTTGTATGGATTGTTCAAGCAATTAGAGCGGTGAAGATTAGATTCCTTTGATGATCTATCTGGTGATGACATTCTGTTCCTCAATGGGTCATCATGTCTATTATCTGACAGAGAACAGAGCATCATAGCAGCATTTTCTTCCAAGCTAACATCAATGTGCCCTAGCGCATGCCCAGCACTATCCTTATCAACATGAACAGGTTTAGATGGTTCACCTGGTAGCTTTGGAACTGAGAGATCATTTTCCGAACAAGACTTTGTTGTGATGTCCTGATCATGAGTGCCATTCTCAGTTTTTAAGCAAATGACAGGATCACCGCCACCAACTCTGTTCTCCTTGAGCGCCCTTGGTTTCCTTATCCTTTTCCTCCTCATGAAATGGGAAGGCTTAGAAATACCATTGGGTTGAAGCACATTACAACCACCAGCCCCAGTCTCGGCACTGACATTCTGGGGAAGCTTCCTTAGCTTCAGGACGCCGCGAGGCCGGCTGATCAATGCGGCGGAAGTAACCGAATGCTCGGAGCGGCCATTCTTTTTCCTCGACAAGGAGCGTGGGCAGCCGTCGTGCAAACTGTCCATGCTCCATGTGGTGTCACTCGAACCGGATCTTGTTGGCTCTGGACCATCAGCTTCCACTCTGTCACAACTCAAGCTCTCACGCTTCCTCTTACTCCCTGTAGCAGAGGGAGTGCTTGAAGAGGCCTCCTTGCCACCACGAGCATCCGGCGTGCTTGGGCCCGACCCAGATCCAACCGAGCCCCTCTCAGACAAGGTCTCGTCATCTCCATCTAAACCCAGGAGTGGCTCGGGTGCAGGGGCGGGCTTAACCTGGGGCATGGGGGTTCAGTTGAACCCCCAATTGTCTCCCTCGACAAGAAGCTGCTCCACGCCGGGGCAGCGGGTCCCAGATCGATCTTGCTCGCCGGAGAACAGGGACCTAATCGAAACCATGCACGGATGAATCAGATTAACGAAAACCAGGCAACAGGGCAGGAGACAGATCGGCAACCGGCCGGAATGGAAAGAAAAGAGCGGTCTTGTCCTCGTCCGGCCACTGCCACAGCGAACAAGGATCAAGAAACGCTCTCCTGGGGCAATCCGGCCGGGGAAAAAAAGCTAGGGTTCCATACCAGGAGCGGAGGAGGTCGATCCACGGCAATCAAACGCCGGCCGTGGGTTCCCCTGGCGCCCCTCCGTGTCCTGGGGTGCGGGCTGGGGTTGATAGGTGGAGGAGGGGCGAGAATTTTGGGTGGAACCGGCGGGGAGGGAGGCCGGAGGTGGAGGTGGAGGTGGAGGAGGAAGAAGGGGACATTGGGGAAGGGGAAATTTTTCCGAATCAGTCCCTGTATTATAGGGTCATGGACAGGGCCGGGCGGGTCACGTCGCCGGGTTTCTCGAACCGTCGGATCGCGATCGGACGGCTGGGATCAGTGTGGGAGGGGAGCGTGGCCCCCGGCGGAAAATAAAAAGCGCCCCGTGCGGTGGTCTTTGTTTTCGGCTCCTTCGTCGGTCGGCCGGTCCGTCCGTCGTCGCCGCTCCGCCACACACGACGGCGCCGCCCGCTGCCCGCCGGCGGTTCCCCGTGACGCGGCCTCCGGCGCTCTAGGATCTTGCAGGGGCTGCCTCGTCATAATCCCCACGCCCCCACCCCCACCCCCACGCACTGACCTCCTCATCATCCCCACTTCAGGCCGCAGGATGCAGCAGGGGCTTCAGCAACAGGTAAATCGCCGCTTCAGGGGCGACGGCCGGCAAGGCCAGGCACTGTTTGCCGGCAGGTACTGTCATATTCCGGCCAGTTCTGCTCCTCGTGTATGAATCTGTTAGACCCTGTATAACTGTATTAATCTTCTTGTTAGTGCCTAAGATGTCAAACTGATGGCTAACCTACCAGGTTTGCAGTGTGAAGCTTCTATTTGTTATGTCTAGAGAAGATCAATCCGGCTTTCACATCATATGCTTGGAGTATGCAAGTAAATGTATGATGACTGCGACATCCCTGCTTGCAACTTGATCTTACAACAAGTTTGCAACTGTGATAGTTTTGCAAAGCTAGTATCCATGAATTTTTCGGAGGACTTTGAATATTACTAGTAATGAGCATTATAAAAATATTTCTGCGTTCCTCACTGCAGGTACAATCCGTTAATCACTGTGTTTTTCTGACCAATTTCATAATTCATGGATTCGATTACCTGTGTTGGCGCTGGTTCTTCCAAGTAGTTTCCCTTGTGCCCTGTTTTCTACTTGTTAACACTGATATAATTGCAAGAATACCATGGCAAAGACAACAAGTGCTAAACAATGTGCTTGATCAGTATACTACTTTCTCCTTTGTTTATAGTCAATTAGCTGTGAAGCTACAGAAGGCAATTTGCTCAGATGAAGAATATTGGTTTGCCTTATTCAGGAAACATATTTCTTAAATGTGCTATTTACAAGAAATTCTGACATAGGACATCCATAACATATTCTAGGACCTTCCATATGTGTCATGGACTAACTCCTGGGTTCTGGTTCTACAGTATGACAGTAACCACCCAATCACTCTGCCAAACTGCCATATATGTGTCTGATACCTGGGGATACACGCGTTGGGGATATTGGGAAACTTTGTCTTCCCATTTTTTTCCTCATATCACTCTTTGATACTTCCTGATGTTTCGTGGTTCAATGCCTCCTGAAGTGCCCCCCAAAAAATCTTGAGGTGGAAAAACTTTTAGAAGAAATTATAATCTAGCACATCCACAATACACTCTAGGACCTTCCCTTTGTGTTGTGGACTAACTTCTGGCTTCTGGTTCTACAATATGACAGTAACTATCCACGGGGATATGCTATTCTGCCCCACCATTTTGCCAAACTGCCATATGTGTGTTCGATACCTGGAGATACAGGCATCAAAGAGTATTGGGGAACTTTGACTTTCAAGATTAAGAAATCATGATATCCCACCATTACTCTTCGACGCTTCCGACACTTCATGGTTTAGAACCCCGGTTTAGAACCCCCTGAAGTTCCCTCCCCATAAAAAGATTTGAATCTAACCCCACGAAAGCCATTAGATCTATAACTATAAACCCTAGCAAACCTTATCAATCTCAGATCTAACCTGGGAACCCTCGACGCTGCCCTTGGTGAATCCTTGACATCGCTCCCTTGGTCCATTGGACGATGCCTGCGCCATACGGCAGCAATGGCGCTCCAACCCGGCAAGCCATGAGGAAGAGGTGGCTTCGCTTGCCTCGGCGGAAGGAGCGGCTTGGTTACTCATCAGCCGGCGGTGCCGAGACGCACAAGGAACACCGAATCGATGTGCCAGGCCGCCGGCGTAGGAGGATGGCAACCCTTTTGGTGGAAGAGGGCATCATGGAACTGCTCTTGCGGAGGTGCTGGCCTGGCGGCGCTGCATCCGCCCCATGGGTGGTGGCTGCCAAGCGCAAGGGCAGCCCTAGGTTACTTTGTGTGTAGCCGTGTTTGCTGCGAGCATATAGGCCTATATGGGCCCAGCCAGCTGTCACTCACCCTTTCCATTTTCTCTTGGGCCCAATATGAATACGAATATTATTTGGAACATAATTAAGAATATTTGGTGTGTTTTGTGAAGAAACGCTTAGGGAGTAGGACGAATATGCCCTTCTATTGTAATATCCAATTTAGAGTATTAGGAGACTAGATATACAGTTTTTATTCAGGCAGTAACATTTTTCCATACTCATACTTGTCTTTGTTGCCATACCGGCATGTCAGCACTCACCACCCACATCGTGTATTCAGGAAGCTTAGGAGATATTCAAGCAGACTTGTCTTAGGCTCTGGTAGTATCCTTGAGAAGTTATCAAATTCTATTAAGCACTCAGCCCCAGCTTCAATAGCTCCCTTTCATACCAGCTTCTGATAACGTGTGTTATGCTTCAGTGTATTTAGTATACAACTGAACTATCAGAAGAAAAAAAGAGTAGACAAAATGCATACAATTCACATGGCTGTGAGTCAAGTTTATCTAGAGGTTGAGTACCATGCATCCAACAACGCAATGGCTTAGGTCATTGGACATAGAAATGATCAGGTAGGTTTTATGTTATTCACCTTATTTTCGAGTTGAATTCTTGCTTCTCGTTTTACAATGCAACTCAGCAACTAAAAAGGTAGAGTATTTGCTTGTGTTTATTCACCTATTTAACATCCAGGACTTCCTTGGTTTGAGTCTCCAAATTGACAGACAAACCATATATTATTAGCCAATTTGGGCTTTCATGCAGCTCTTTTGCACTCTCTTTGCTCTTTGTTGAGAGCATTCATTTTATTTACTTGAGTTGTGATGTATTGTTTCTCCTCTACAAAGATCAATATGGACCGTCACTAAGAATGTTCCTTCTGGGAGGCAGTTATGGTTAGTATCTACTAGTGCTTTCCTCTGATGCACCTTGCACCTTTTTTATGGAAATTGCAGACTTACGGCCTTGCAACTGGATAGCCTTAGTTCCATTCCTTTAATGGTTGGTATCTCCACTACTACTTATTTTTCTCGAGACTCATCTTTGACTGCTGTTTGTATCAGTTTCGCAGCACCTAGCCACTTGAAAGGATATGGTATGATTAAATACCTAAAACATACCCTGTTTTGCAATAGGGATATTCTGTGTCTTGCTTTGTCATATGTAGGATTGTGTTCCCATTATGCAGCTAGGAAGGCAGGTAGTCCAGAGTCCACGTCGAACTCTTAACACCTTTTGTTACAAAAGAAAAGTGGTGTGCGCCTACCCATTCGGATTTTACCCTTAAGCAAAATAGACCTGACATAGCAAAATTTTCTTTATCCATCCAATGTGTATTGGCCAGTGTGGTGATGCATTTTGTTTTGCTTCTGTTGCTGCTACGATATGCATTGTGCAGAATATATCATCATTATATATTTTTTATGTAAAATATCATATTCTAATGGTAAGCATATGTTCATTTATACCACGTTGCAATGTTGCTTCATTCTAGTTTATTTTCTTCTGTTTTAATTCAGATGTGATTCAAGCAACATTGGCTATTTTGAAGGGTGAATTCAGTCAAAGGAATTGCGTTTCAACGCGTGTAATTTTTGCCACCCATACTGCTAATGGACCAACAGCTTTTGTTTGGTATCAGCATTGAACGACTTATGGCTCCTTTTGATTCAAAAGAATTTGACAGGAACTTTGGAGGATTTGAGTCAGTAGGATTTGCTTTTCCTTGGGAAGACTTTTCCCTTGTGCTACAGTTATTTTGTTTCTCTTATGATGTGCCAAACAATCTTTGATGTTGAATTACATGACACACCAATGCTTCGCTTTTCTTATTCTTGTGTGTTGAGTAACCTTGTGGATCAGAGCCCTTTGATTTGGTGGATTGGATATGGGTTTGTACATTTGTCATCTTAGGATGTAATTTTTGATTAAAATAACTTCATAATGTATTCCTTGCTGTTTAAAGAACAACTTTAGATGAGGCGTGTCCCTAGCAACGTGGTTAGTGATGAGTAGGTGGGGGTCATGATGGCCTTATAGCAGAAGTCGTTGTATACTTGGCAAAGTGACGCGGCGATATTGTACGACCTATGTCGTATGAGGAGAGTCATCGAGAGCGATGCTCGGCACAAAGAAAAACTTGTTGGAGTGTTGCTGCTTGCAAAGTCACACGACTCCTCACTAGTCCGAATCTTACTAGGTCCCTTGGACTCTGATTCCAAACCTTCAGCTTCAGTCGAGCTAGGCTCTATGGAGGGGAGAGTAAGTCTTCTCAAGTTTATTCAAGTGGGAGTGAATTAGTTACATACCCATGGGGCCTTATATAGCCTAGAGGTTCTTACCAAATGAACAAGGTTACCCTTGGAAGAGGAGGGTTTTTTTTTTTGAGGGAAACCTTGGAAGAGGAGGTGAGAGGGTAGAGCTACATAATTTTGTGTCCTTTATCCCATATGCCTCTAGTTGGGCTTTGAAGTGGGTTCTAATCCATTAAGTGGGGAACACCTACACTATTTGAAGGCCTCTTACTTGAACTTGGGCCGCTATACAACTTTGCCTCCATCTTTGACTTATTCTTGTACGGGCTCTTCTCCCTTTGACTTGTTAACCGTGAAGGCTTCCTTGGATTTTCGTTGATTTTTGTTGACTCCCTTGAGTTTGTTTGACCATCCATGTGGTGGGACCCAAGATATAATTTTGGGTGTTCTCTCAACATGAGCCCTCTTGAGTCGAAGGCACCAAAGTCTTTTTTGTGTCTTGTAGTCAATAATCAATTTTTGAGGGGAATCCCTTTGACATCTTTGCCTCGTCAATGATTTTGAAGTCTTGATCGGTACTCGAGGGACCAGCCTTGATAGGTACTTGAGGGACCGACCTTTTATAAGCCGTTCTTGCACGAATTAAAGGTACCTCTACAAGTTTCACGGAGGCCGGAGCAACTCCAAGCAAGTTTGGCAGGAATTTGGGATCCTTCTACCTTTTTTGAGAAATGTTATGGCCCTGGGTGCTGTTCTTACTCCTTCTGGACAAGTTCCCATTTTAAGGACACTTTTCAGATCTTAAAGACACCCAGGTTAGTAGGTACGGAAAGAAAAGCATCGTAGAAGGGAGAAAACAGTCTATTAGGATTAGCACACTTCCCTGGTTGTCCCTGAATTTTTTCCCCTTGTTTTTTTGGAGCCTCCAATCATTTCCTATAATTTCCTATTAGGTTAGCAGGTACGGAAAGAAAATCATCAAGGAACGGAGAAAACAACCTATTAGGATTAACACACTTCCCTGGTCATCCATGTATTTTCCCCTCATTTTTTTGGAGCCTCCAACCATTTCTTATAATTTTTTGTTCTTGGAATTTCCCTCCAATCTAATCGCATTTTTAGCCAAAATAGGGGCTATTTGGTGATTTGTAGAAAATCCGGGGCCTTTCTACAAGTTTCAACATGCTTCCCGGGCCTCTTCATGATTGTTTCTGAGGTGGAGAGGTGAAATTGTGATTTCCTAAAAAACTGGTCTTTTCTACAAAATGTATGACCTCTAAAAACATCCAAAAAACCTACATGGGCCTTTTTATTTTTGATTTTCCTTTTGAATATGAATTTGGTTCAAAAATCAAACTTGTTCTAAATTCGCTTTGGAAAATTTACAAGGAGTCAAAACAATAGTTAGGACTATGGAAAATGATTTCCTACCAAAATAGAATGTGTAGCCTTGTTTTGAAAGAATTCCCTTTTGATTCATGAATTGATTGAAAAATCGAATTCACTCTTTTTTTGGTAAAATTATTAGAGGCCCAAAAAATTATTGGGATTTAAGAAAAATACTTTTGTGCCCAACAATTGAAGTATCACCCTATTTTGGGGTATTAATTCAACTTTAGCACCCCTTCCTTATCGGAGCCGGGCAAATCTTGTCGTAGTAAACAATCAGGAAGTCTTCGTGCTATGGCCCAATAGGACCAGTGCACCAGAACAGCAACCGTCGTCGATAAAGAGAAACGTAGATCGAAAGTATCCAACCTATAGACACAGGAACACAGACGAACGAAGACCGGATCCATGTGGATCCACCAAAGACAAACCCCGATCGAGTCCCATGAGATCCACCGGAGATAAACTTCACATGCCCTCCGACGATGCTAGGAACACCATCGGAACAGCGACTAGGCGGGGAGGACATTACTCCATCTGCAGAGAGCCGCCTCCGCGCTCGCATCTCTCAGTAGGACACGAACCCTAACAAAACTCAAAATAGTCGTCACTAGATGGTCTATGGACCTAGATGTATTTTTTTACTTCTGATTTTCTTTGTACTCTCTTGACAGTTGATGAATAGATCGGAAGTTTTCCTTGCAAAAAAAAGGAAAAATTATGAGAATTAATTTCCAACCCAATATTAAACTAAGGTCGCTAAAATTTGTGATTCCAATTTTGCATTTTATAAATATTCTCTAAATGACAATTTATGGTTCTAAACAATTCTAAATGTTTACCTGAGCCACATTTTCAATCAATTTAATCTACTCCTAGTCAAAACTAGCTAATATCAATCAATCACAAGCAATGTTTTTTTAAAAGTAACTCCCTATGATTTTTTTAATATTCCAAATTTGAGAAAATTTTGGGATGTGACATCTGACGAAGAGGTCCACAATCATCAGGAGGATGTCCACCATGAGCCGAGGAGCCGAGCGAAGGCGTGCATCAAGCTAGAAGCGAGTTGAGCGGAGGAGCGGTTCAAAGGGAGATGATCCCACCGTATGAAACCTGGTACGCTCGACAGAAACTTTATAACCGGTTTCCACCTCCCGCCGCATAAACTTTCCATAAAAAACCGTTCCCTTCCATCCCTTTCTCGGGTGACGTTTGTCAAATAACATTATTAATGCATAGCATATCCTGTCTAATATCAACATGTACTTATTTTGCTCCCGATTAAATTTGTGCATTGCACATATGCATTTACTAGTATGAAAAATGTTCAACCATTATTAAAAAAAGTCAACATGTATTTAAAAATAAAAATAAAAAGTAAACAAATAGAAAAACCCAAGGAAAACCAATAAAGAAAACAAATAAAAACTGAAGAAACACAGAAAAACAAAAAAATGATCGGAAGGTCTAAACCCGTATGACTTTTAAGATCCTCTCCATTGTCTCTTAAAAAACATTCAATTTAGCCGGCCCATTAAACAAAAGGGTGATATATCTCGCACTAAGTGAGATATAATACCAGCGCAGCAAGGGGAACTCATATTCAGAGCTTAAGCGTTGTCGTGTGAACCGGTGCTCACGTGCTCGCTAGCGTTGTGTGAACTGCTTCGCCCGATAAAAAACCTGTCTCGTTCGCTCAATCCAGATCAGCTGATAGTTGACCTAAAAAACTGAGAATTTTTTAAAAAGTTCATAGATTTGAAAAAAAATCACAAATTCAAAAAAGTTTATGAATTTCAAAAAATTTCATGAAGTAAAAAAAAATCATGTATTTGAAAAAAGTTCATTCAATTTTTAAAAGTGTTCATGTATTTTTAAAAAGTTCAGATAGTTTGAGAAAAAGTTCACAGATTTGAGAAAATTCACCAATTTTAGAAAACTTCATTGATTTTAAAATTTCATGGATTTGAGAAAAGTTCATGGATTTTGAGAAAATAGTTCACAAATTTGGGAAAAAGTTGATCAATATATTTTTTAAAAATACCACATATCTGAAAAACAATTGCGTATTATGGAAAAGTTGTGAAAAAACTGAAAAATTCACGGATTTGAAAAAATTGTCGTGCATTTGAATAGTTTATGAATTTGAGAAAAAAATCAAATTTGAAAAAAAATTACACATTCAAATTTCCATGAGTAAATAATAAAAAAAGAAAATGATAAAGAATAAACGAAAATAAAAACCAAAGAAAAAAAGATAGGAGCAGAACAGAAAAAGGGAAAGAGAAACGGACAAGAAAACATGGAACAAAAAAAACCCATCGAAAAGCTTGGTTCGCGAAACCGGCTTGCCATTTTTTTAGCAGTACCGGCTGGGAGTCCCTATATGATGCATTTTGCGTCATGCAGAAACTCGACGCACAGGGTGGATGCGCGACTGTGCCGGCCCACCAACGCGCCCGTTCGTTGTTTTGCTATCACGCGACGTAAAAAGTAGCTGTGAAACAAACGAGAACAACAGGGTTCGATCCCCTGACCTCCCACACAGCATATAGGCGCAAAACACTATAAGAATACACAGCAAGGTGGAGATTTGAAAAACATTCCTTCAAAGTTGCAAACAGTTTTGAAATGCCGCAATTATTTTGTATATTACAAACAGTTTTTCAAATATTGATTTTTTTGTTTTCTTCTTTTGGAAATTCCCAAATATTTTCTAAGACCACAAACTATATTTTTAAACAAAAGCATTTTTTAAATTCAAAACCAACAAAGTTAAAACACGATTATTCTTTTAAAATGCGAACAATATTTGTATTCATATGTTTTTTGGAAATGAGAACAAAAAACACGGGGACATCTTTTGAAATTGCGATCAAAATGTAGAAACTGCGAAGATTTTTTGAAACATCAACATTGTCCTGAAAATTGTGTTTCTACCTGAAAATGAGAACATTTTTTAAAATTCCTGAACATTTTTTGAAACACGAACATTTTTCTGAAATTATGAACAAATTTCGAAAACAACAACATTTTTTGAAACCCGGATATTTTTTTGAAACTGCGAACATATTTTGAAAACGGGAACAAAATTTGAAACTGTGAACATTTATTGAAATTATGAACTAATATAGAAAACAATAATTCTGTTTAAAACACAAATAATTTTTTGAAATTGTGAGCAACTTTTGAAAACAAGAACATTTTTTGAAAATCATGAAGAATTCTTTTGAAACAGAACATTTTTCTGAATTCCAAAACAAAATTTGGAAACGTGAACATATTTCGAAATTCCTGAACAAAATTTGCAAACACGATTTTTTAAACTTGTGAACAATTTTTTAAACAGGAACATTTTTGGAACTCCTGGAAAAATGAAAATATGAACAAATTTTGGGATTTGTGGATAATTTTTGAAGCAGGAACATTTTTTAAAATTGTGAAAAAATGAACAAAACATTCCAAAGATTTTTTGTAAGACAAGAACAATTTTTGAAACGTGCGAAACAATATTTAAATAATATGAATTTTTTTCGAAATTGTGATTTTTTTTAAAATACGAACATTTTTGAACATTTTCTAGAAACATGAACAAATTAAAACTTTTCTAACAATTTCCAGAAGAAATAAAAAAACGAAAAAAGAAAACATAAGAAAGGAAAGGAAAGAAGAAAAAGAAGCAGAAAATGGAAAAAAGGAAATGAATCATAAAAAAACAAACGAAAAAAATAAATAAAACTGGAATAATAATAAAAAACCCGGTTCAGGGAACCTTCTGGAAGGTTCCCAAAACCGGCTGCCTCGCAGTGGGGAAATGGGCCGGCCCAATTCTAGCGTATCTCGACAAAACAGGCTGCCTCGCAGTGGGAGATCGTGTGTGCGAATGCTCGACATTTTGACGCAGTTAGCGTCGAATAGGATTTTCGGTACCGGCTTGCCAAATAGGAAATGCCCGCAGCGGGGTCCTCACGCACACGCTTGCCGCCAGCTGCTAATGGGCTGGCCCATCTTGTACGTTAGCGGGCGCGTTATAGCAGCCCCACCCCCTTGAAGGCTTTGAAGGCCAAGGGTCCGTTTGGTTTAGAGCCCTGATGCGCCTGACCAATTTTTTGGTAGTTGACCAGAGCGATGCTTGCGTTTGGTTGAGATCCAATAATTTGGCTCGCCCCAGACTCGTCGGTCCTTCCCGTTTATTCTACAACCAAATATTTGGCGAGGCGCTGGCGGCCGTTTCGTCCGCCAAAATTTTGGCACGCCCTCGGTTGGCAGGGTTGCTGTAGGCGCAATCCAAATGCACCTCAATCCTTCTTGTAATCGAACCCATAGGGTATGTTTAGTTCTTGCCTATATATGCCCTGCCAATATTGGCTTGCCAATTATTTGGCGTGGGATTTCACCGCCCAGGGTTGGCCAAAATTTTGGCAAGAATCTGTGAAGGAAAGAACAAGGGACTCGTTGGCAGCCAAATATTTGGCAGCAAAGCAAATAACATACAAAAAATTTGACGTGACTAATATTTTGGTAGGGCGAGTTGGGGGTATAAACCAAACAACCCTTATATTTTTGTAGAACCCTTCTAAAAACACTATGGGTCCGTTTGGTTTAGAGCCCTGATGCGCCTGACCAATTTTTTGGTAGTTGACCAGAGCGATGCTTGCGTTTGGTTGAGATCCAATAATTTGGCTCGCCCCAGACTCGTCGGTCCTTCCCGTTTATTCTACAGCCAAATATTTGGCGAGGCGCTGGCGGCCGTTTCGTCCGCCAAAATTTTGGCACGCCCTCGGTTGGCAGGGTTGCTGTAGGCGCAATCCAAACGCACCCCAATCCTTCTTGTAATCGAATCCATAGGGTATGTTTGGTTCTTGCCTATAGATGCCCTGCCAATATTGGCTTGCCAATTATTTGGCGTGGGATTCCACCGCCCAGGGTTGGTCAAAATTTTGGCAAGAATATGTGAAGGAAAGAACAAGGGACTCGTTGGCAGCCAAATATTTGGCAGCAAAGCAAATAACATACAAAGAATTTGACGTGACCAATATTTTGGTAGGGCGAGTTGGGGGCATAAACCAAACAGCCCTTATATTTTTGTAGAACCCTTCTAAAAACGCACCCTATATTTGTTGAACCCAACCCGGCACGCGAGGAAAATCTAGGTTTCCCTTGCGTTAGTCGAGCGGTGGTTCAAGGCGGCGGCGATGAAGGCTCTGGCGATCGATCCAGAGCTTGAGGAGTTGATTGCAGAGGCAAGGGAGGAGTCTGCGATGGCCGGGGAGCAGGAGAGGATAAAGATGCTGGAGGATGCGGCACAAGGGAGGAGCAACGCCATGGATCCGGAGGAGGTGAGGAGGAAAACAATGGAAGTGGAGGAGATGAAGCAGCTCAAGACTTTGAAGAGGAAGGACGCACTACAAGTGGCGGCAAACAAGCTGGAAGCATCGGAGACATTCGACGAAAAGAGAGCCAAGTCGTCGGTGGGAGCAAAGGCGGTGAAAGCAAAGGAGGACACGCGCATTGACGATAGCTACGACGAGGCCTGCATGTATCGCCATGAATGGGAGGAGCTGTGGGCTGGCACATTTGGCTGCTTCGACGACACTAGTAAGTAGTCAACTTGCTCCCCTCCCCAGCGCTGGCTACTCCAATCTTCTCAATTGATTTGTGACTTGCTAAATTTGCATATATATGCAGCGCTCATCCCCTCGATGCGCTACACGGATAAACCACCTGCTTCTGAACTCTCCGTCTGCTCCTACATGCATACTCTGAACGTCTTTTCAGTAAAACTTGCTGGAATAGACGATTCTCTACGGTGGCCATTGCATGTGTTCGGTGTCGTTGCTGCCCGCGACTATCTGGATCACAATCGCAATATAATATTTCTTCAGGACAGGGATAACTGCCAAATCATCCACCAGAAGGTACGTAACTATGTATCCTCTGCTTCTTCGGCTGGCTTAGATATGATGGAACGGTCGAGTTAGTTTGTAATTTGAACATCAAGCAGAGGAAAGATAACTAACTCCTCTCACAGCCTATGCTTTCTCAAATGTTAACCAACTTCATTGCCATCGTATTGCGCATTAGCTTTTTTCTTTTGCGGGGTGATATTGCGCATTAGCTCATAATAGTATCTGTTGTCCAATGGTTGAAGCCAATATATAAGTACACAAGCTCGGCGTGAAACATATTTCTCTGATCCATGGGAGCTTTGTGTAAGCTTATTGCACATAAGCAATCACCCTAGAAGTTAAATTGCATGTGATGCATGTCCGTCAACCTTATTTAGTCTAAATTGACTTAGTTGGTGTTTCAATTATCCGTCCTCTGTCTCCTACTCCCTCCATCCAGAAATATTTGTCATCAAAATGAAGAAAAGAAAATGCATCTAGATGTATTGTAATTCTAGATACATCCTTTTCTATCCATTTTGATGACAAGCATTTTCGGACGGAGGGAGTATTTGTCAATGTGAAGGTTCACATTTGACTATTTGAGTACAATCTTGTGCACTCTGGTGTCAATATACATCACATTTTCAGGTGCAGGGGAATTCTGTGAAGGTTGTAACTTTTTCGTAGCTTTTGACTGCTCATTCGAGAATTATAAGCCGCTTAAATGTGTCCCGCAATGCATCCCTTGGCCTCAGTTGACACTAGTGTTATATCTTTTTGTATCTCATAGTATTGTGTTCTCTTGAATATATTTTTCTTGGTGATGTGTTACCATTGTTTGTAAGGCATGGGCCAAAGATCTCTTAAAATAAAATATCAACATCTGTAGTACCTAATAGATCAAATATGAAAATACTTTTCGTGATAGGTCAAATGGCACAAATTTGATATTGTAGATATTGATTTATTTTTTCTAAAAACTTGGTAAAAATGCACAATTTCGACTTTTGAGAAAACTAACACTCCTTATATTTTGGAACGAAGGGAGTATCTTAATTTGTTACTCTGCAACAAATGGTTTAGGCTAGTTTTTTTTTCCAGCATTTGTGTAATGCAGCTCACATCCTTTGTGCGATGCACTGCACTGCACCATGGTTTCGTACTATTATTTTGTATTATGCTGCTCAGTTATCAACATTACCTCTTTTCCGCTTCATTTTACTTATTATCTGTTTAAACTGATTCCTTGCATCTGATGAGATCTTAAGATTTGAACATCCTTCAAGGCCTAACTTAGATTTAAGTTCAGTTATGCGCACCATGAACTAAATTAAATTGCAATAGTACAATTTCGCTTGATAGATGAATTATGTATTGGTATTGGATGGAGTCATCAGTATGTATAATGTATATTCCACTAATGCAGTCTTATTAGGGATGAACTATGCATTATTACCAACTTAACTAATGTTGTGTGCGTGCAGGATCCATATCTAGAACTGACAGGTCCTACACGTGGTGTTGTGGTGGTGGATCCTACGGAATTCGAGGTTAAATTGAAAGTTAAGGGCTCTACTGAATCTGAGGACAGGGATTTAAGCTTTCTCATTACACGGTACAATTGTTACGACTCGGAGAATCGTTCACGCGTGATTAATAGAGTTATGACTAGCCTGCTTAGTACACTGGAGCTGACATTTGGCCACATTGTTCGCTCGGTGGAGGCCACGATCAGTGTGAGATTCATAGGTGGGACATGGCCAGATGGTTTCCGAGGTGTATTTACCGCAAGTACCGCCAGCATACATCACATGGAGGTCACGTTGCTTGCTTTTCGAGATGGTATATTACGTGTTGATTCCTGTGGCATGATCGCGCTTTCACGAGACGTTGCTTGCGTTGACCTTGATGGAAAGCTGAAAGTTTCTGTCGCGGCGCGAGGTGAAGACAAGGAAGCTGTTGGAGAGAGTGCTGATATGGTTTTCACGCCTAAGAAAGCTGGTAGAAGCTGTGGTATCATGAAGATTGGGTCATGCGAGATGGAAGTCACTGTGGCCTGGTCTGTTTTCACGGCTTGCATGTTTGCCCGTGATCCCAGTGCATGCCTAGCCGTCTGGGATCCCTTTTTTCGGCCCTCTGATTCTGATTAGCTGATGGAACTGCTTATCTGTGTCAACTTTATGTTGTTGTCCTTTTTTTTATAGGTAAATGATTCTCCCTGGCCCTCTGGCCACGTTTTCCGCCGGTCGATCGCCACACGCGACTTGATGCGGCACTACACACCGCTTTTCCTTCCTTATCTCTAGCGAGGGGTCCTCATTCCTCAACCTCTCTCTCAAGCCGCATCCATCTCCCTTTTTTGTCTTAGTGCAAATCATCTTGCGATAAAAGTACTCTCTCTGTTCACTTTTATAAGTCCTTGAAGACATTTCAGACAACATGCAAAGCAGCCTATTTTCAGTTGTCTGAAATGACTTATAAAAGTGAACGGAGGGAGTATCATGTTGCTACCGCCCAGATGCTAATCTCCTTCCTGGATGGCAGCGAGATCGTTGGCGTCTCGCTACTCGATTGCACCGAGGACGCGCAACACGGGCTCCTGTTTTTTGAGCTTCGGCGGTGGGCACCGCGTGCTGGGACGATGGTGGTCGAGCGTTGTGACCGACGGCGGGCCCTGACCGTTGATGTTGCTCTCCCACGTCCATTAGCCTAGTCAGCGAGCTCACCACACTACCGTTGAATGGCGTCAACGGCGAATGCTACAACCGTATACTGCAGGAGCTACAACTAGTTTTCGGCGTTGCTACCATCGTGCACACCGGTGCAACAATCGGCGACGACGTTGTCGATGATTTGCTACAACCCTGTACCGCAGATGCTACAACCAAGTATGCCAAAGCTGCAACAGTTATCGAAAAAGGCTTTCATCCCGTTTTATATAAAGCAAACCATCAGAGCTGCAACGGTTGGCTAAGCATGAGCACACGGAGTTGCAGCCGGCGGTGCAGTACACTGCATGACGTTGCCCACAGGGAGCTGCAATGGGGTGACGGACCTGCCACGGCCGGCATCGCATCACGCTAGGATCGGCGAATGAAGGTGATGTGAACCGGCGTTGCGGTGTGCAGCAACGGCGGCCATGGCTGCATTGCGAGCGAGCGGGGGCCTAGGCTCCGGTGCACCTTTGTGCGTGAGAAATATGAGCTCTTGAGCTGAGATGCGACGATGTTCCCCTTTTTGTGTGCGTGTGGTCAACGATATTCAACAATTGCAGGGTAAATCCTCCACAAAAGGAGTGCAATTCCTTATTAGATAAGTGGTCCTTCATGGTATCCTGAATTCTTAGGAAGTCTAAAGAGTGATCCACTACACTCTCTTATAAATCTTTTTCTAATCTCCCAACCAATCTCTCCAGCATTCCAGAATAAACCTTTCATTAGGAGTTTTTACGTTTTTTAATTCTTGATAGCATACCTATTTACCGGTATGCCTTCTTTTAGCCTAACAATTGCGGGCCAAAAGGTCCCTATTTTTCTTAGAGGAAAAACTTGTTTCAGTTCTCTTAAGTATTTTGTTCTCCAAGTCAATGTCAGGATTATCTCTGTCAGAACATAACTCATTCAAGTCAGCATCTCTAGTAGTGATATCATGACTAGAAAGCATATCTAATCTAGCCATCTCTAATTTCCTCATAATCTCTATGTTATGTCCAATCAAATACATAGTACATCCAATGCAAGAAGACATAGTCAAAAGAGAGGGGTTATTAAGTCTAAAAGATCAGGAACAGATTCATTATCATAATTATCTTTCGATGTTGCCCTCTCTTCAGTCATGTCCTCCACTCTAACATCTTCCCTGGCTATGAGCCTATGGACCATCCTCACCAGTCTCCTCCACTTGATCACGGAAGTCAGTAATGCCTGTAATTTTCTTTATTACCTTTCCAAAAGACTCCTATGAAGATACAATCTCGATCTGACTAGCATTGTAATCAACAAGTTCCAAATAGTTATCTCTTGTGTCACCAATCTTTTCCTCCATGCAGTTCTCTAATTCATCCTCTCCTTCCCTAGGAGTCACGTCACCTTTATTTTTATTAGCTTCATTCTTGTCTAAGAACTGTTGTAGCAATTTCTGCAAGCGCTTGTTCTGCTTCTAAAGTTCCACCTTCAACTTTGTTGTCTCTCATTATTTTTTCCATCCATAGCAATTTTAACAGATTGTCTAGCATTCTCTTCCTCCATCTCTTTCTTTTTAGCAGTTAAAATCATCCACTAAACCATCAGTTGAGGGGTCTGTGTCACTAGCCACTTTTCATGCTTCTACATTATTTTTGTCAACATTCAAAACCTCATAAGCCAGAGAAAGACTTCCCAATTTGATGATCTCCTTCTTAGCTTCTGACGCTGTATTTTTCTTAGTCAATCTTCTCTCACTGGTATCTTCTTCTCTTGGATTATGTAGTAAACTATCATCTCCACCTCTCTTTCCAGGCCTAGAAAACCAACCCTGCTCCACCACTATCTCAACCTCAAAGGTCATTCTAAAAACCCAAAGCTCTATTGTAGTCATTTCGGTAGAACCATGAATCTTCTTCAGATCTCTCACCCCAAGCTTCACCTGACGATGACATGTACCTAGGGTAGGGTCATAGGCCTGACCTAGACGCCCTACCCAAGGACACAACCCTAGAGTCAAGGACATTCAAAGTACAACAGAAGATACCGACTGAAATCACCTTGGAGTACAATCCACTTGACCAACTATCCCACTCGGATACCCCTATTGGGGAATGCAGTATTTCAAAAAATTTCCTACGATCACGCAAGAGCTATCTAGGAGATGCATAGCAACGAGAGGGGAGAGTGTGTCTACGTACCCTCGTAGACCGAAAGCGGAAGCGTTTAATAACGCAGTTGATGTAGTCGAACGTCTTCGTGATTCAACTGATCCAAGCACCGAACGTACGGCACCTCCGCGTTCAGCACACGTTCAGCTCGATGACGTCCCTCGAGCTCTTGATCCAGTTGAGGTCGAGGGAGAGTTCCGTCATCACGACGGCGTGGCGACGGTGATGATGAAGCTACCAGCGCAGGGCTTCGCCTAAGCACTACGACGATAAGACTGAGGTGTGTAACCGTGGAGGGGGGCACCGCACACGGCAAAGAGAAACTTTGGTGTGCCTTTGGGGTGCCCCCTCCCAGGTATATAAAGGGGGAGGAGAGGAGGTTGCCATAGGGGGAGCGCGCCACAGGGAGGAGTCCTACTTGGACTCCCGGTCCAAGTAGGATTCGCCCCCCCTTTCCTATTCCAACTAGGAGAATGAGGCAAGGGGAAGGAGGGGAGAAGGAAGGAGGGGGCGCCGCGCCCCCTCCTAGTCCAATTCGGACCAGCCCATGGGAGGGGGGGCACCCCTTGAGGCCCCTCTCTCCTTTCCCCTAAAGCCCATTAAGGCCCATTACTCTCCCAGGGGGTTCCGGTAACCTCCCGGTACTCCAGAAAATACCCGAAACACTTCAGAACCATTCTGGTGTCCGAATATAACCTTCCAATATATCAATCTTTATGCATCAACCATTTCGAGACTCCTCATCATGTCCATGATCTCATCCGGGACTCCGAACAAACTTTGGTTCATCAAAACACGAAAATCATAATACAAATCGTCATAGAATGTTAAGCGTGCGGACCCTACGGGTTCGAGAACTATGTAGACATGACCGAGACATATCTCCGGTCAATAACCAGTAGCGGAAACTGTATGCTCATATTGGTTCCTACATATTCTACGAAGATCTTTATCGGTCAAACCGCACGACAACATACGTTGTTCCCTTTGTCATCAGTATGTTACTTGCCCGAGATTCGATCGTCGGTATCATCATACCTAGTTCAATCTCGTTTCTGGCAAGTCTCTTTACTCATTCCTTAATGCACCATCCGGTAACTAACTCATTAGTCACATTGCTTGCAAGGCTTATAGTGATGTGCATTACCGAGAGGGCCCAGAGATACCTCTCCGATACAAGGAGTGACAAATCCTAATCTTGATCTATACCAACCCAACAAACACCTTTGTAGACACCTGTAGAGCATCTTTATGATCACCCAATTACACTGTGACGTTTGATAGCACACAAGGTGTTCCTCCTGTATTCGGGAGTTGCATAATCTCGTAGTCAGAGGAATATGTATAAGTCATGAAGAAAGCGATAAGTCATGAAGAAAGCGATAGCAATAAAACTAAATGATCATAATGCTAAGCTAACGGATGGGTCTTGTCCATCACATCATTCTCTAATGATGTGATCCCGTTCATCAAATGACAACACATGTCTATGGTTAGGAAACTTAACCATCTTTGATTAACGAGCTAGTCAAGTAGAGGCATCCTAGGGACACTCTGTTTGTCTATGTATTCACACATGTACTAAGTTTACGGTTAATACAATTCTAGCATGAATAATAAACATTTATCATGATATAAGGAAATATAAATAACAACTATATTATTGCCTCTAGGGCATATTTCCTTCAGTCCCCCACTTGCACTAGAGTCAATAATCTGCTTCACATCATCGTGTGATTTAACACCAATAGCTCACATCGCCATGTGACCTACACCCAAAGGTATTACTAGAGTCATTAATCTAGTTCACATCGCCATGTGATTAACACCCAAAGAGTACTAAGGTGTGATCATATTTTTCTTGTGAGAGAAGCTTAGTCAACGGTCTACCACATTCAGATCCGTATGTATTTTGCAAATTTTTATGTTTAAAGTGCTCTCCATTGAGCTACTCCAGCTAATTGCTCCCACTTTCAAGATGTATCCAGATTGAGATTCTGAGTCATCTGGATTAGTGTTAAAGCTTGCATCGACGTAACTCTTTTACGACGAACTCTTTATCAACTCCATAACCGAGAAACATTTCCTTAGTCCTCTTAGGTAACTAAGGATAATTTTGACCGTTGTCTAGTGATCCACTCCTGGATCACTATTGTACCCTCTTGCCAAACTCATGGTGAGGTACACAATAGGTCTGGTACATAGCATAGCATAATTTATAGAACCTATGACAGAGGCATAGGGAAATTGAAGAAAATATGCCCTATAGAGGCAATAATAAAGTTGTTATTTATATTTCCTTATATCATGATAAATGTTTATTATTTATGCTAGAATTGTACTAACCGGAAACTTAATACATGTGTAAATACATAGACAAACAGAGTGTCCCTAGTATGCCTCTACTTGACTGGTTCATTAATCAAAGATGGTTAAGTTTCCTAGCCATAGACATGTGTTGTCATTTGATGAACGGGATCACATCATTAGAGAATGATGTGATGGACAAGACCCATCCGTTAGGTTAGCACTATGATCGTTTAGTTTATTGCTATTGCTTTCTTCATGACTTATACATGTTCCTATGACTATGAGATTATGCAACTCCCGAATACCGGAGGAACACTTAATGTGCTATCAAACATCACAACATAACTCGGTGATTATAAAGATGCTCTACAGGTGTCTCTGATGGTGTTTGTTGAGTTGGCATAGATCGAGATTAGGATTTGTCACTTCGATTGTCGGAGAGGTATCTCTGGGCCCTCTCGGTAATGCACATCACTATAAGCCCTGCAAGCAATGTGACTAATGATTTAGTTGCGGGATGATGCATTACGGAATGAGTAAAGAGACTTGCCGGTAACGAGATTGAACTAGGTATGATGATACCGACGATCGAATCTCGGGCAAGTAACATACCGATGACAAAGGGAACAACGTATATTGTTGTGCGGTTTGACCGATAAAGATCCTCGTAGAATATGTAGGAGCCAATATGAGCATCCAGGTTCCGCTATTGTTTATTGACCGGAGATGTGTCTCGGTCATGTCTACATAGTTCTCGAACCCGTAGGGTCCGCACGCTTAACGTTCGATGACAATTTGTATTATGAGTTATGTGATTTGATGACCGAAGTTTGTTCGGAGTCCCGGATGAGATCATGGACATGACGAGGAGTCTCAAAATGGTCGAGACGTAAAGATCGATATATTGCAAGGCTATATTCAGACATCGGAAAGGTTCTGAGTGGTTCGGGTATTTTTCGGGGTACCAAACAGTTACGGGAATTCGTCGGGGGAAGTATTGGGCCTTCATGGGCCTTAGTGGAAAGGAGAGAAGGGCCACAAGGGGAGGCCGCGTGCCCCCCATGGCTGGTCCGAATTGGACTAGGGAGGGGGCGGCGCCCCCCTCTTTCCTTCTCCCTCTCATGTCCTTCCTTCTTCTCCTACTTGGACTAGGAAAGGGGGAAACCTACTCCTACTAGGAGTAGGAATCCCCCCTTTGGGCGTGCCCCTTGTGGCCGGCCCTCGTCCTCCTCCCCTCCTTTACATACGGGGGAGGGGGCACCCCATAGACACACAAGTTGATCTTTAGCCGTGTGCGGTGCCCCCCTCCACAGTTTTGCACCTCGATCATATTGTCGTAGTGCTTAGGTGAAGCCATGCATCGGTAACTTAATCATCACCATCACCACGCCGTCGTGCTGACGAAACTCTCCCTCGGCCTCAGCTGGATCAAGAGTACGAGGGACGTCACCGAGTTGAACGTGTGCAGATCGCGGAGGTGCCGTGCGTTCGGTACTTGATTGGTTGGATCCCGAAGACGTTCGACTACATCAACCGCGTTACTAAACGCTTCGCTTTCGGTCTACGAGGGTACGTAGACACACTCTCCCCTCTCATTGCCATGTATCTCCTAGATAGACCTGGCGTGATCGTAGGGAATTTTTTGAAATACTGCGTTCCCTAACAGAAATGACTTTGATTCTCTTTCTATTTTCTGCCGTGGTCAGGTTCTGAGTCTTACTCAACTTCACCCCTTGCAACACAGGCAAGAACTCCTTTGACTGTTCCATTTTGAACTACTTCAAAATCTTGTCAAGGTATGTACTCATTGAAAAACTATAATCAAGCATCTTGATCTATCTCTATAGATCTTGATGCTCAATACGTAAGCATCTTTACCAAGGTCTTTCTTTGAAAAACTCCTTTCAAATATTCCTTTATGCTTTCTAGAAAATTCTACATCATTTCCGATCAACAATATGTCATTCACATATACTTATCAGAAAGGCTATAGTGCTCCCACTCACTTTCTTGTAAATACAGGCTTCTCCAAAAGTCTGTATAAAACCATATGCTTTGATCACACTATCAAAGCGTATATTCCAACTCCGAGAGGCTTGCATCAGTCCATAAATGGATCGCTGGAGCTTGCACACTTTGTTAGCACCTTTAGGATCGAAAAAACCTTCTAGTTGCATCATATACAATTGTTCTTTAAGAAATCCATTAAGGAATGCAGTTTTGACATCCATTTGCCAAATTTCATAATCAGAAAATGCGGCAATTGCTAACATGATTTGGACAGACTTAAGCATCGCTACGGGTGAGAAGGTCTCATCGTAGTCAACTCCTTGAACTTGTCGAAAAACTTTCGCAACAAGTCGAGCTTTGTAGACAGTAACATTACCGTCAGCGTCAGAATTCTTCTTGAAGATCCATTTATTCTCAATGGCTTGCCGATCATCGGGCAAGTCAACCAAAGTCCACACTTTGTTCTCATACATGGATCCGATCTCAGATTTCATGGCCTCAAGCCATTTCGCAGAATCTGGGCTCATCATCGCTTCCTCATAGTTGGTAGGTTCGTCATGGTCTAGTAACTTGACTTTCAGAACAGGATTACCGTACCACTCTGGTGCGGACCGTACTCTGGTTGACCTACGAGGTTCGATAGTAACTTTATCTGAAGTTTCATGATCATCATCATTAACTTCCTCACTAATTGGTGTAGGCATCACTGGAACTGATTTCTGTGATGAACCATTTTCCAATTCGAGAGAAGCTACAACTACCTCATCAAGTTCTAATTTCCTCCCACTCACTTCTTTCGAGAGAAAACTCCTTCTCTAGAAAGGATCCATTCTTAGCAACAAAGATCTTGCCTTCGGATCTGTGATAGAAGGTATACCCAACAATTTATTTTGGGTATCCTATGAAGATGCACTTATCTGATTTGGGTTTGAGCTTATCAGGCTGAAAGTTTTTCACATAAGCATCGCAACCCCAAACTTTAAGAAACTACAACTTTAGTTTCTTGCCAAACCATAGTTCATACAGTGTCGTTGTAACACCCCGGATGTAACTTTCCCAATTTGTACTCCAACTCTTGCCGTTTCCGGCGTTAAGTTATATTTATTTCCTCGGGTTCGGGTTTTGCCTTCGTGTGTTGTTGTCTTTGTCATGCATCTCATATCATGTCATCATGTGCATTGCATTTGCATACGTGTTCGTCTCATGCATTCGAGCATTTTCCCCGTTGTCCTTTTGCATTCTGGTCCTTCGTTCTCCTCCGGTGGCCTTCTAGCTTTCTTTCGTGTGTGGGGATTAAACATTTCCGGAATGGACCGAGACTTGCCAAGCGGCTTTGGTTTACTACCGGTAGACCGCCTGTCAAGTTTCGTGTCATTTGGACTTCGTTTGATACTCCAACGGTTAACCGAGGGACCGAAAAGGCCTCGTGTGTGTTGCAGCCCAACACCCCTCCAATGTGGCCCAAAACCCACCAAACTCTGCTCCATGTCCTAGAGCGTTCGATCACAATCGTGTGGCCAAAAACCGCACCTCATTTGGACTCTCCTAGCTCCCTCTAGGCCTATATATACACCCCTCCGTTTTTGGATCTTCGTCCTCCCCGGAACCCTAAAACTGCTCCTCCTGCCGACGGACACGTCCGATTCGGGCCAGACGTGTCCGCCACCGCCCGCCGCCGCCACGTGGTGCCGCCCCGTTGGCTGCGCCCGCCGCCTCCACCGCCAGCCCGCCGCGGCCCGCTGCCGGCCCTCCCCGGCCCGCGCCCTCGCGCCTCCCTCGTCCCCGCGCCCGGTGGCCGGCGCCGCCGCGCGCCATTGCCGGCCCCGCCGCACCGGCCCAGCGACCGCCCCTCGCCACTCGCCGCCCCCGCCGCCAAGCTCGTCGCCGGGCAGCCCCACGCCCCGCGGCCGCCGCCCCGCCTCCGTGAAGCTCCGCCGCCCCGCCTCCTCGTCGCCGGCGGCCTCTCCGGCGAGAGCTCCGGCTGCCGCGGCTCTTTTTCTTCCGGCGGTCCTCGAACAGCTACAGTGCAGCGCCGTGCCTCGGTTTCCGTGCAAACCCTAGATCCAGATCCGGAGGTTGTTTTTTTCCTAAGTCCCTAGAATTTTTAGTCCAAGTTGCCCTGTTCGAGGCTCCGTAACTTTGCATCCATAGCTCCGATTCATGCATATAGCATATCAAAATGTCCATCTCAGAGAGTACATCATTTCATTCCATTGTATCATTTTCATTTGAGTTCATCTTGATGCCCGAAATGCTGTTAGAAGAGGGCTACTTGAGTTAATTGTCAGATCTGTTACTTCATTTAGCACTTTTGTCATTTTTGCCATGATTAATGTGTGCATGATATGCCCGTGAGTTCTTCATATGTTTTGTTAAGGGTTTTGTCATCTTTCCAGAGGTGCAACCCATGTATTTTTAGGATGTGTGTGGTGACTTGTGCAAGCTTGCAAAGTGGTGCACTTGCTAATTCTGTTTTCAGGGACAATAATTTCACTAAGTCCTGGGATTGTTTAGTTCTTGATGCCATATGTTCATGTTGTTTCCTAGTGATCTGTGCCTCTTTTGAGGATGATCAGTAAGGGAGTTTTGTTAACCTTGTAGTGCTCTATCCATCCGTGTCTTTTTTTGCAATTATGGAGCATCCTAGCTTGAGTCAATCGAGCTCTACTTTTGCTTCGTTGTGAATCTGGGCAGATCGTCAACTTGTTTGCCATTTTGCCGATGTTATTGTAGTTGATCCGTTCATGCTATGCCATTATTCTTGCCATGTCTAGCTTGTATTTTGTGCCTTCTTTAGGGATGTATGCTTTTCTTGCCATGACTTGCACCGTGGTGAGTGCATCGAGCTCGTAAACATGCCTTCGTGAGTTATATTTCAGCATGTCCCAGTTTTCACTAAGTCTGAAAACTGATTATGTTTTTGCTATGTTCGTGTGCTTGTTAGTATATTTTGTGATCCCTTTTGGCTCAAGGTCACTAAGGGACTTTTGTTAAGCTCGTTGAGTAGCTCCATGCCATGTCTTTCCTTGTCATGTTCAGGTCCTGTAGCATGTTGTTTTGTTGCTCCGAAGAGGGCTATATGATCTGAAATTCCAGACAAGTGTTAATTTCACTAAGTCTGAGATCTGTTTTACCATTTGCGTTTTTGCCATGCTTGTTTGAACCTCCTAATGGATGATTTGGCCGTAGCTCAGTGCTAGACTTTTGTTAAGCATCTTGTGTGCATCCCTGATATGTATTTTGTTGTCATGTTTGGATGCTGTAGCATGTTCATTTCATTGCATTTAGATGCCTACTTGCTGTAAATCGCAGACCGGTGTCATTTTTGAATCGCTTGCCATTTCCAAACCGTAACTCCGATTCCGGTGTTCTTTATATCGTTTTCAAGCGATTTCATCTCATCTTTCCAGTGATACACTTGGATTTCCAAGTTGAGGCCAGGTTCATGCATTTCCTGTCATATCTTGCATTTTGCATCCCGCATCGCATCCCGCATAGCATATCATCATTTCATCATATTGCTTGGTCTTGCACGTGGTTGATTGTATCCTTGTTGCTTGTTTGTCTTATTTGGGTAGAGCCGGGAGACGAGTTCGCTAACGAGGAGCCCGTTGAGTTTGCTCTTGAGGATCCAGTCAACTCTGACAACTGTGCAGGCAAGATGATCATACCCTCGAAATCACTACTATCTTTGCTATGCTAGTTTGCTCGCTCTTTTGCTATGCCATTGCTACAATGCCTACCACTTGCTTGCAAGCCTCCCAAATTGCCATGTCAAACCTCTAACCCACCATTGTCCTAGCAAACCGTTGAATGGCTATGTTACCGCTTTGCTCAGCCCCTCTTATAGCGTTGCTAGTTGCAGGTGAAGATTGGAGGTCGTTCCTTGTTGGAACATCTTTTATTTACTTGTTGGGATATCATTATATTGCCATGTTATCTTAATGCATCTATATACTTGGTGAAGGGTGGAAGGTTCGGCCTCTCGCCTAGTGTTTTGTTCCACTCTTGCCGCCCTAGTTTCCGTCATATCGGTGTTATGTTCCCGGATTTTGCGTTCCTTACGCGGTTGGGTTATAATGGGAACCCCTTGATAGTTCGCCTTGATTAAAGCTTTTCCAGCAATGCCCAACCTTGGTTTTACCATTCGCCACCTAGCCTCTTTTTCCCTTGGGTTACCGGAGCCCAAGGGTCATCTTATTTTAACCCCCCCAGGCCAGTGCTCCCTCTGAGTGTTGGTCCGAACCGGGCAGCCTGCGGGGCCACCTCGGGGAAACTTAAGGGTTGGTTTTACTCGTAGCTTGACCTATCTGAGTGTGCCCTAAGAACGAGATATGTGCAGCTCCTATCGGGATTTGTCGGCACATTCGGGCGGTGTTGCTGGTCTTGTTTTAACCTGTCGAAGCGTCTTGAATTACCAAGAAACCGAGTCTGATCAGAACATCTTGGGAGGAGGTCTATTCCTTCGTTGACTGTGAGAGATTGTCATGGGTTAAGTTGGGACTCCCCTGCAGGGATTGAACTTTCAAAAGCCGTGCCCGCAGCTATGGGCAGATGGGAATTTGTTAATGTCCGGTTGTAGACAACTTGAACCTTAATTAATTAAAATGAATCAACTGAGTGTGTTACCGTGATGGCCTCTTCTCGGCGGAGTCCGGGAAGTGGACACGGTGTTGGAGTAATGTTTGCGCAGGTTGCTCTCTAGTTTCTCGCTCGCGCTTTGCCTCCTCTTCTCGCTCTCCTCTGCGAATAAGTTAGCCACCATATTTTCTAGTCGCTTGCTACAGCTCCACTCATATTATACCTTGTCACACCTATAAGCTTAAATAGTCTTGATCGCGAGGGTGCGAGATTGCTGAGTCCCTGTGACTCACAGATTACTATTACACCAGATGCAGGGCCTGATGATTCCGCTCCAGGAGACGCGTGTGAGCTCAAGTGGGAGTTCGACAAAGACTCTCAACGATACTACGTTTCCTTTCCCGACGATCAGTAGTGGTGCCCAGTTGGGGGTGATTGGGACCGTGTCGCATGTTGGGTTCTCTTTTATTTTGGCGCCGTAGTCGGGCCTTGAGTGTATGGATGATGTAATGTTATTAATGTACTTGATTGACGTGGCGAGTGTAAGCCAACTATGTTATCTCCCCTTTTATTATTATTACATGGGATGTTGTGAAGATTGCCTAACTTGCGACATATGCCTTCAATGCGATTATGTCTCTAAGTCGTGCCTCGACACGTGGGAGCTATAGTCGCATCGAGGGTGTTACAGTCGTCTCAACAGATTTAGATTGTGCCCTATTGAACGTGAATGCAACTGTCTTTAATGCATAACCCCAAAATGATAGTGGTAAATCGGTAAGAGACATCATAGATTGCACCATATCTAATAAAGTACGGTTACAATGTTCGGACACACCATTACGCTGTGGTGTTCCAGGTGGCGTGAGTTGCGAAACTATTCCACATTGTTTCAAATGAAGACCAAATTTGCAACTCAAATATTCGCCTCCGCGATCAGATCATAGAAACTTTATTTTCTTGTTACGATGATTTTCCACTTCACTCTGAAATTCTTTGAACTTTTCAATTGTTTCGGTCTTATGTTTCATTAAGAAGATATACCTATATCTGCTCAAATCATCTGTGAAGGTCGGAAAATAATGAGACGCACCGCGAGCCTCAACATTCATCGGACCGCATACATCGGTATATATTATTTCCAATAAGTCAGTGGTCGCTCTATTTTTCTGGAGAACGGAGTTTTAGTCATCTTGCCCATGAGGCATGGTTCGCAAGCATCAAATGATTCATAATCAAGTGATTCCAAAAGTCCATCCGCATGGAGTTTTTTCATGCGCTTTACACCAAGATGACCTAAACGGCAGTGCCACTAGTATGTTGCACTATCATTATCAACTTTGCATCTTTTGGTATCAATATTATGAATATGTGTATCACTACGATCGAGATTCAATAAACCATTCACCTTGGGTGTATGACCACAGAATGTTTTATTCATGTAAACAGAATAACAATTATTCTTTGACTTAAATGAATAACCTTATTGCAATAAACATGATCCAATCATATTCATGCTAAATGCAAACACCAAATAACATTTATTTTAGGTTCAACACTAATCCTGAAGGTAAAGGGAGTGTACGATGGTGATCTTATCAACCTTAGAATCACTTCCAACACACATCGTCACCTTGCCCTCAACTAGTATCTGTTCATTTTGCAACTCCTCTTTCGAGTTACAAATCTTTGCAACTGAACCGGTATCAAATACCGAGGGGCTACTATGAACACTAGTAAAGTACACATCAATAACATGTATATCAAATATACCTTTGTTCACTCTGCCATCCTTCTTATCTGCCGAGTATTTGGGGTAGTTCCGCTTCCAGTGACCATTTCCTTTGCAGTAGAAGCACTCAGTTTCAGGCTTGGGTCTAGCTTTGGGTTTCTTCACCGGAGTGGCAACTTGCTTGCCATTCTTCTTGAAGTTCCATTTTCTTTCCCTTGCCCTTTTACTTGAAATTAGTGGTCTTGTCAACCATCAACACTTGATGCTCTTTCTTGATTTCTATCTTCGCTGGTTTCAGCATCGCGAAGAGCTCGGGAATCGTTTTTGTCATCACTTGCATATTATAGTTTATCATGAAGTTCTAGTAACTTGGTGATAGTGACTAGAGAACTTTGTCAATCACTATCTTATCTGTAAGATTAACTCCCACTTCATTCAAGCAATTGTAGTACCCAGACAATCTGAGCACATGCTCACTAGTTGAGCTATTCTCCTCCATCTTATAGGCAAAGTACTGTCAAAGGTCTCATACGTCTCGACACGGGCATGAGTCTGAAATACTAATTTCAACTCTTGGAACTGTTGGGGAACGTAGCAGAATTTTAAAATTTTCTACGCATCACCAAGATCAATCTATGGAGTCATCTAGCAACGAGGGAGAGGGGAGTGCATCTACATACCCTTGTAGATCGCGAGCGGAAGCGTTCAAGAGAACGGGGTTGATGGAGTCGTACTCACCGTGATCCAAATCACCGATGACTGAGCGCCGAACGGACGGCACCTCCGCGTTCAACACACGTACGGTTGGGGAAGACGTCTCTGTTGGAAATATGCCCTAGAGGCAATAATAAAATGGTTATTATTATATTTCTTTGTTCATGATAATTGTCTATTGTTCATGCTATAATTGTGTTATCCAGAAATCGTAATACATGTGTGAATACATAGACCACAACACGTCCCTAGTGAGCCTCTAGTTGACTAGCTCGTTGATCAAAAGATAGTCATGGTTTTCTGACTATGGACATTGGATGTCATTGATAACGGGATCACATCATTAGGAGAATGATGTGATGGACAAGACCCAATCCTAAGCTTAGCTCAAAGATCGTGTAGTTCGTTTGCTGTAGCTTTTCTGAATGTCAAGTATCATTTCCTTAGACCATGAGATTGTGCAACTCCCGGATACCGTAGGAGTGCCTTGGGTGTGCCAAACGTCACAACGTAACTGGGTGACTATAAAGGTACATTACAGGTATCTCCGAAAGTGTCTGTTGGGTTGGCACGAATCGAGACTGGGATTTGTCACTCCGTATGACGGAGAGGTATCTCTGGGCCCACTCGGTAATGCATCATCATAATGAGCTCAATGTGATCAAGTGGTTGATCACGGGATCATGCATTACGGTACGAGTAAAGTGACTTGCCGGTAACGAGACTGAACAAGGTATTGGGATACCGACGATCGAGTCTCGGGCAAGTAACGTACCGATTGACAAAGGGAATTGTATACGGATTGATTGAATCCTCGACATCGTGGTTCATCCGATGAGATCATCGTGGAGCATGTGGGAGCCAACATGGGTATCCAGATCCCGCTGTTGGTTATTGACCGGAGAGTCGTCTCGGTCATGTCTGCATGTCTCCCGAACCCGTAGGGTCTACACACTTAAGGTTCGGTGACGCTAGGGTTGTTAGGAAGACTTGTATGTGATTACCGAATGTTGTTCGGAGTCCCGGATGAGATCCCGGACGTCACGAGGAGTTCCGGAATGGTCCGGAGGTAAAGATTTATATATGGGAAGTTGTCATACGGTCGCCGGAAAGGTTCGGGGCATATCGGTATTGTACCGGGGCCACCGGAGGGGTTCCGGGGGTCCACCGGGAGGGGCCACCTCTTCCGGAGGGCCTTATGGGCTGTATGGAGAAGGGAACCAGCCCAAGTGGGCTAGGGCGCCACACCCCCCTAGGGCCCATGCGCCTAGGGTTGGGGGAAACCCTAAGGGGGGCGCCCCCTTGCTTGGGGGGCAAGCCCCCCTCCCCTTGGCCGCCGCCCCCCTCTAGATCTCATCTAGAGGGGGCCGGCCCCCTTCCCCCTTCCCCTATAAATAGAGGGGTGAGGGGAGGGCTGCACACAACATCCAAGGCGCAGCCCCTCCCCTCCCCAACACCTCTCCTCCTTCGTAAGAGCTTGGCGAAGTCCTGCCGGAGTACTGCAGCTTCACCACCACCACGCCGTCGTGCTGCTGTTGGAGCCCTCTTCCTCAACCTCTCCCTCCTCCTTGCTGGATCAAGGCGCGGGAGACGTCCTCGCTTCGTACGTGTGTTGAACGCGGAGGTGCCGTCCGTTCGGCGCTAGGATCTTCGATGATTTGGATCACGACGAGTACGACTCCATCAACCCGTTCTCTTGAACGCTTCCGCTCGTGATCTACAAGGGTATGTAGATGCACTCGTCTCTCCTTCGTCGCTAGATGACTCCATAGATTGATCTTGGTGATGCGTAGAAAATTTTAAAATTCTGCTACGTTCCCCAACAGTGGCATCATGACCTAGGTCTATGCGTAGTTACTATGCACGAGTAGAACACAAAGTAGTTGTGGGCGTCGATATTGTCAATTATCTTGCCGTTACTATTCTTATCTTGATTCGGCGTTATTGTGGGATGAAGCGGCCCGGACCAACCTTACACGTACACTTACGTGAGACCGGTTCCACCGACTGACATGCACAAGTTGCATAAGGTGGCTGGCGGGTGTCTGTCTCTCCCACTTTAGTCGGATCGGATTCGATGAACAGGGTCCTTATGAAGGGTAAATAGAAATTGGCAATTCACGTTGTGGTTTTGGCGTAGGTAAGAAACGTTCTTGCTAGAAACCTATAGCAGCCACGTAAAAACTTGCAACAACAATTAGATGACGTCTAACTTGTTTTTGCAGCAAGTGTTTTGTGATGTGATATGGCCAGAGGATGTGATGAATGATATATGTGATGTATGAGATGATCATGTTCTTGTAATAGGAATCACGACTTGCATGTCGATGAGTATGACAACCGGCAGGAGCCATAGGAGTTGTCTTTATTTATTTATGACCTGCGTGTCAACATAAATGTCATGTAATTACTTTACTTTATTGCTAAAGCGTTAGCCATAGTAGTAGAAGTAATAGATGACGAGACAACTTCAAGAATGATGGATCGATGATGGAGATCATGGTGTCATGCCGGTGACAACGATGATCATGGAGCCCCGAAGATGGAGATCAAAAGGAGCAAATGATATTGGCCATATCATGTCACTATTTGATTGCATGTGATGTTTATCATGTTTTACATCTTATTTGCTTAGAACGACGGTAGCTTAAATAAGATGATCCCTCGTAATAATTTCAAGAAAGTGTTCCCCCTAACTGTGCACCGTTGCGAAGGTTCGTTGTTTCGAAGCACCACGTGATGATCGGGTGTGATAGATTCTAACGTTCGAATACAACGGGTGTAAGCCAGATTTACACACGCAATACACTTAGGTTGACTTGACGAGCCTAGCATGTACAGACATGGCCTCGGAACACAGAAGACCGAAAGGTCGAGCATGAGTCGTATAGAAGATACGATCAACATGAAGATGTTCACCGATGTTGACTAGTCCGTCTCACGTGATGATCGGACACGGCCTAGTTAACTCGGATCATGTTATACTTAGATGACTGGAGGGATGTCTATCTGAGTGGGAGTTCATTGAATAATTTGATTAGATGAACTTAATTATCATGAACTTAGTCTAAAATCTTTACAATATGTCTTGTAGATCAAATGGCCCACGTTGTCCTCAACTTCAACGCGTTCCTAGAGAAAACCAAGCTGAAAGACGATGGCAGCAACTATACGGACTGGGTCCGGAACCTGAGGATCATCCTCATAGCTGCCAAGAAAGATTATGTCCTAGAAGCACCGCTAGGTGACGCACCCGTCCCACAGAACCAAGACGTTATGAACGCTTGGCAGACACGTGCTGATGATTACTCCCTCGTTCAGTGCGGCATGCTTTACAGCTTAGAACCGGGGCTCCAAAAGCGTTTTGAGAGACACGGAGCATATGAGATGTTCGAAGAGCTGAAAATGGTTTTTCAAGCTCATGCCCGGGTCGAGAGATATGAAGTCTCCGACAAGTTCTTCAGCTGTAAGATGGAGGAAAATAGTTCTGTCAGTGAGCACATACTCAAAATGTCTGGGTTGCATAACCGCTTGACTCAGCTGGGAGTTAATCTCCCGGATGACGCGGTCATTGACAGAATCCTTCAGTCGCTTCCACCGAGCTACAAGAGCTTTGTGATGAACTTCAATATGCAGGGGATGGAAAAGACCATTCCTGAGGTATATTCAATGCTGAAATCAGCAGAGGTAGAAGTCAAAAAGGAACATCAAGTGTTGATGGTGAATAAAACCACTAAGTTCAAGAAAGGCAAGGGTAAGAAGAACTTCAAGAAGGACGGCAAGGGAGTTGCCGCGCCCGGTAAGCAAGCTGCCGGGAAGAAGCCAAAGAATGGACCCAAGCCCGAGACTGAGTGTTTTTATTGCAAGGGAAGTGGTCACTGGAAGCGGAACTGCCCCAAATACTTAGCGGACAAGAAGGCCGGCAACACGAAAGGTATATGTGATATACATGTAATTGATGTGTACCTTACCAGTACTCGTAGTAGCTCCTGGGTATTTGATACCGGTGCGGTTGCTCACATTTGTAACTCAAAGCAGGAGCTGCGGAATAAGCGGAGACTGGCGAAGGACGAGGTGACGATGCGCGTCGGGAATGGTTCCAAGGTCGATGTGATCGCCGTCGGCACGCTACCTCTACATTTACCTACGGGATTAGTTTTAAACCTCAATAATTGTTATTTAGTGCCAGCTTTGAGCATGAACATTGTATCAGGATCTCGTTTAATTCGAGATGGCTACTCATTTAAATCCGAGAATAATGGTTGTTCTATTTATATGAGAGATATGTTTTATGGTCATGCTCCGATGGTGAATGGTTTATTCTTAATGAATCTCGAGCGTAATGCTACACATATTCATAGTGTGAATACCAAAAGATGTAAGGTTGATAATGATAGTCCCACATACTTGTGGCACTGCCGCCTTGGTCACATAGGTGTCAAACGCATGAAGAAGCTCCATGCAGATGGACTTTTAGAGTCTCTTGATTACGAATCATTTGACACGTGCGAACCATGCCTCATGGGTAAAATGACCAAGACTCCGTTCTCAGGAACAATGGAGCGAGCAACCAACTTATTGGAAATCATACATACTGATGTGTGCGGTCCAATGAGTGTTGAGGCTCGCGGTGGCTATCGTTATGTTCTCACCCTCACTGATGACTTGAGTAGATATGGGTATGTCTACTTAATGAAACACAAGTCTGAGACCTTTGAAAAGTTCAAGGAATTTCAGAGTGAGGTTGAGAATCAACGTGACAGGAAAATCAAGTTCTTGCGATCAGATCGTGGGGGAGAATACTTGAGTCACGAATTTGGCACACACTTAAGAAAATGTGGAATAGTTTCACAACTCACGCCGCCTGGAACACCTCAGCGTAATGGTGTGTCCGAACGTCGTAATCGCACTCTATTAGATATGGTGCGATCTATGATGTCTCTTACCGATTTACCGCTGTCATTTTGGGGCTATGCTTTAGAGACTGCCGCATTCACTTTAAATAGGGCTCCGTCGAAATCCGTTGAGACGACACCGTATGAATTATGGTTTGGGAAGAAACCTAAGCTGTCGTTTCTAAAAGTTTGGGGATGCGATGCTTATGTCAAGAAACTTCAACCTGAAAAGCTCGAACCCAAGTCGGAAAAATGCGTCTTCATAGGATACCCTAAAGAAACTGTTGGGTATACCTTCTACCTCAGATCCGAAGGCAAGATCTTTGTTGCCAAGAATGGGTCCTTTCTAGAGAAAGAGTTTCTCTCGAAAGAAATAAGTGGGAGGAAAGTAGAACTTGATGAAGTATTACCTCTTGAACCGGTAAGTGGCGCAGCTCAAGAAAATGTTCCTGAGGTGCCTGCACCGACTAGAGAGGAAGTTGATGATGATGATCATGAAACTTCAGATCAAGTTGCTACTGAACTTCGTAGGTCCACAAGGACACGTTCCGCACCAGAGTGGTACGGCAACCCTGTCTTGGAAATCATGTTGTTAGACAACGGTGAACCTTCGAACTATGAAGAAGCGATGGCGGGCCCGGATTCCGACAAATGGCTGGAAGCCATGAAATCCGAGATAGGATCCATGTATGAAAACGAAGTATGGACTTTGACTGACTTGCCCGATGATCGGCGAGCCATAGAAAATAAATGGATCTTTAAGAAGAAGACAGACGCGGATGGTAATGTGACCATCTATAAAGCTCGGCTTGTCGCTAAGGGTTATCGACAAGTTCAAGGGGTTGACTACGATGAGACTTTCTCACCCGTAGCGAAGCTGAAGTCCGTCCGAATCATGTTAGCAATTGCCGCATTCTATGATTATGAGATATGGCAAATGGACGTCAAAACGGCATTCCTTAATGGTTTCCTTAAGGAAGAATTGTATATGATGCAGCCGGAAGGTTTTGTCGATCCTAAGAATGCTGACAAGGTGTGCAAGCTCCAACGCTCGATTTATGGGCTGGTGCAAGCATCTCGGAGTTGGAACATTCGTTTTGATGAGATGATCAAAGCGTTTGGGTTTATGCAGACTTATGGAGAAGCCTGCATTTACAAGAAAGTGAGTGGGAGCTCTGTAGCATTTCTCATATTGTATGTGGATGACATACTGTTGATGGGAAATGATATAGAATTCTTGGAAAGCATAAAGGCCTACTTGAACAAGTGTTTTTCAATGAAGGACCTTGGAGAAGCTGCTTATATATTAGGCATCAAGATCTATAGAGATAGATCGAGACGCCTCATTGGTCTTTCACAGAGTACGTACCTTGACAAGATATTGAAGAAGTTCAAAATGGATCAGTCAAAGAAGGGGTTCTTGCCTGTATTGCAAGGTACGAGATTGAGCACGGCTCAATGCCCGACCACGGCAGAAGATAGAGAAAAGATGAGTGTCGTCCCCTATGCCTCGGCCATAGGGTCTATCATGTATGCTATGCTGTGTACCAGACCTGATGTAAACCTTGCCGTAAGTTTGGTAGGAAGGTACCAAAGTAATCCCGGCATGGAACACTGGACAGCGGTCAAGAATATCCTGAAGTACCTGAAAAGGACTAAGGAAATGTTTCTCGTTTATGGAGGTGACGAAGAGCTCGTCGTAAAGGGTTACGTCGATGCTAGCTTCGACACAGATCTGGATGACTCTAAGTCACAAACCGGATACGTGTATATTTTGAATGGTGGGGCAGTAAGCTGGTGCAGTTGCAAGCAAAGCGTTGTGGCGGGATCTACATGTGAAGCGGAGTACATGGCAGCCTCGGAGGCAGCACAAGAAGCAGTCTGGGTGAAGGAGTTCATTACCGACCTAGGAGTCATACCCAATGCGTCGGGCCCGATGACTCTCTTCTGTGACAACACTGGAGCTATTGCCCTTGCCAAGGAGCCCAGGTTTCACAGGAAGACCAGGCATATCAAGCGTCGCTTCAACTCCATTCGTGAAAGTGTTCAAAATGGAGACATAGAGATTTGTAAAGTACATACGGACCTGAATGTGGCAGATCCGTTGACTAAACCTCTCCCTAGAGCAAAACATGATCAACACCAGAACTGCATGGGTGTTCGATTCATCACAATGTAACTAGAATATTGACTCTAGTGCAAGTGGGAGACTGTTGGAAATATGCCCTAGAGGCAATAATAAAATGGTTATTATTATATTTCTTTGTTCATGATAATTGTCTATTGTTCATGCTATAATTGTGTTATCCGGAAATCGTAATACATGTGTGAATACATAGACCACAACACGTCCCTAGTGAGCCTCTAGTTGACTAGCTCGTTGATCAAAAGATAGTCATGGTTTCCTGACTATGGACATTGGATGTCATTGATAACGGGATCACATCATTAGGAGAATGATGTGATGGACAAGACCCAATCCTAAGCATAGCTCAAAGATCGTGTAGTTCGTTTGCTGTAGCTTTTCTGAATGTCAAGTATCATTTCCTTAGACCATGAGATTGTGCAACTCCCGGATACCGTAGGAGTGCCTTGGGTGTGCCAAACGTCACAACGTAACTGGGTGACTATAAAGGTACATTACAGGTATCTCCGAAAGTGTCTGTTGGGTTGGCACGAATCGAGACTGGGATTTGTCACTCCGTATGACGGAGAGGTATCTCTGGGCCCACTCGGTAATGCATCATCATAATGAGCTCAATGTGATCAAGTGGTTGATCACGGGATCATGCATTACGGTACGAGTAAAGTGACTTGCCGGTAACGAGACTGAACAAGGTATTGGGATACCGACGATCGAGTCTCGGGCAAGTAACGTACCGATTGACAAAGGGAATTGTATACGGATTGATTGAATCCTCGACATCGTGGTTCATCCGATGAGATCATCGTGGAGCATGTGGGAGCCAACATGGGTATCCAGATCCCGCTGTTGGTTATTGACCGGAGAGTCGTCTCGGTCATGTCTGCATGTCTCCCGAACCCGTAGGGTCTACACACTTAAGGTTCGGTGACGCTAGGGTTGTTAGGAAGACTTGTATGTGATTACCGAATGTTGTTCGGAGTCCCGGATGAGATCCCGGACGTCACGAGGAGTTCCGGAATGGTCCGGAGGTAAAGATTTATATATGGGAAGTTGTCATACGGTCGCCGGAAAGGTTCGGGGGCATATCGGTATTGTACCGGGGCCACCGGAGGGGTTCCGGGGGTCCACCGGGAGGGGCCACCTCTTCCGGAGGGCCTTATGGGCTGTATGGAGAAGGGAACCAGCCCAAGTGGGCTGGGGCGCCACACCCCCCTAGGGCCCATGCGCCTAGGGTTGGGGGGGAAACCCTAAGGGGGGCGCCCCCTTGCTTGGGGGGCAAGCCCCCCTCCCCTTGGCCGCCGCCCCCCCTCTAGATCTCATCTAGAGGGGGCCGGCCCCCTTCCCCCTTCCCCTATAAATAGAGGGGTGAGGGGAGGGCTGCACACAACATCCAAGGCGCAGCCCCTCCCCTCCCCAACACCTCTCCTCCTCCATAAGAGCTTGGCGAAGCCCTGCCGGAGTACTACAGCTTCACCACCACCACGCCATCGTGCTGCTGTTGGAGCCCTCTTCCTCAACCTCTCCCTCCTCCTTGCTGGATCAAGGCGCGGGAGACGTCCTCGCTCCGTACGTGTGTTGAACGCGGAGGTGCCGTCCGTTCGGCGCTAGGATCTTCGGTGATTTGGATCACGACGAGTACGACTCCATCAACCCGTTCTCTTGAACGCTTCCGCTCGTGATCTACATGGGTATGCAGATGCACTCCTCTCTCCCTCGTTGCTAGATGACTCCATAGGTTGATCTTGGTGATGCGTAGAAAATTTTAAAATTCTGCTACGTTCCCCAACAGTCTCCTCCTTCTTGATCCAGCAAGGGGAAGGAGAGGTTGATGGAGATCCAGCAGCACGATGGCGTGGTGGTGGAAGCAGCGGTGATCTCGGCAGGGCTTCGCCAAGCTCCAACGAGAGGGAGAGGTGTTACGAGGGGAGAGGGAGGCACCAGGGACTTGGGTGCGGCTGCCCTCCCTCTCTCCACTATATATAGGGGCCAGGGGGCGCCGGCCCCTCCAGATCCCATCTAGATGGGGGGGGGGGCGGCCAAGGGGTGGCTTGGCCCCCAAGCCAGGTGGAGGCGCCCCCACCCCTAGGGTTTCTAACCCTAGGCGCAGGAGGAGGCCCATGGGGGGCACACCAGCCCACCAGGGGCTGGTTCCCTTCCTACTTCAGCCCATGGGGCCCTTCGGGATAGGTGGCCCCACCCGATGGACCCCCGGGACCCTTCCGATGGTCCCAGTACAATACCGGTGACCCCCGAAACTTTCCCGGTGGCCGAAACCGGTCTTCCTATATATAAATCTTTACCTCCGGACCATTCCGGAACTCCTCGTGACGTCCGGGATCTCATCTGGGACTCCGAACAACTTTCGGGTTACCGCATACTAATATCTCTACAACCCTAGCGTCACCGAACCTTAAGTGTGTAGACCCTATGGGTTCGGGAACCATGCAGACATGACCGAGACAACTCTCCGGCCAATAACCAACAACAGGATCTGGATACCCATGTTGGCTCCCACGTATTCCATGATGATCTCATCGGATGAACCACGATGTCGAGGATTCAATCAATCCTGTATTCAATTCCCTTTGTCAATCGGTACGTTACTTGCCTGAGATTCGATCGTCGGTATTCCAATACCTCGTTCAATCTCGTTACCGGCAAGTCACTTTACTCATTCCGTAACACATCATCCCTTGACCAGCCCTTAGTCACATTGAGCTCATTATGATGATGTCTTACCGAGTGGGCCCAGAGATACCTCTCCGTCATGTGGAGTGACAAATCCCAGTCTCGATGCGTGCCAACCCAACAGACACTTTCGGTGATACCTGTAGAGCACCTTTATAGTCACCCAGTTACGTTGTGACATTTGGGACACCCAAAGTATTCCTACAGTATCCGGGAGTTGCACAATCTCATGGTCTAAGGAAAAGATACTTGACATTAGAAAAGCTCTAGCAGACGAACTACACGATCTTGTGCTATGCTTAAGATTGGGTCTTGTCCATCACATCATTCTTCTAATGATGTGATCCCGTTATCAATGACATCTAATGTCCATAGTCAGGAAACCATGACTATCTGTTGATCAACGAGCTAGTCAACTAGAGGCTTACTAGGGACATGTTGTGGTCTATATATTCACACATGTATTACGATTTCCGGATAACACAATTATAGCATGAACAATAGACAATTATCATGAACAAGGAAATATAATAATAACCATTTTATTATTGCCTCTAGGGCATATTTCCAATAGTCTCCCACTTGCACTAGAGTCAATAATCTAGTTACATTGTGATGAATCAAACACCCATAGAGTTCTGGTGTTGATCATGTTTTGCTCGAGGAAGAGGCTTAGTCAATGGATCTGCGACACTCAGGTCCGTATGCACTTTACAAATATCTATGTCTCCATCTTGAACATTTTCACAAATGGAGTTGAAGCGACGCTTGATGTGCCTGGTCTTCTTGTGAAACCTGGGCTCCTCGGCAAGGGCAATAGCTCCAGTGTTGTCATAGAAGAGAGTCATCGGCCCTAACGCATTGGGTATGACTCCTAGGTCGGTGATGAACTCCTTCATCCAGATTGCTTCATGTGCTGCCTCCGAGACTGCCATGTACTCCGCTTCACATGTAGATCCCGCCACGACGCTTTGCTTGCAACTGCACCAGCTTACTGCCCCACCATTCAAAATATACACGTATCCGGTTTGTGACTTAGATTCATCCAGATCTGTGTCGAAGCTAGCGTCAACGTAACCCTTTACGACGAGCTCCTCGTCACCTCCATATACGAGAAACATATCCTTAGTCCTTTTCCGGTACTTCAGGATGTTCTTGACCGCTGTCCAGTGTTCCATGCTGGGATTACTTTCGTACCTTCCTACCAAACTCACGGCAAGGTTTACATCAGGTCTAGTACACAACATGGCATACATGATAGACCCTATGGCTGAGGCATAGGGGACGACACTCATCTTTTCTCTATCTTCTGCCATGGTCGGGCATTGAGCTGTGCTCAATCTCATACCTTGCAATACAGGCAAGAACCCCTTCTTGGACTGATCCATATTGAACTTCTTCAATATCTTGTCAAGGTATGTACTTTGTGAAAGACCAATGAGGCGTCTCGATCTATCTCTATAGATCTTGATGCCTAATATATAAGCAGCTTCTCCAAGGTCCTTCATTGAAAAACACTTGTTCAAGTAGGCCTTTATGCTTTCCAAGAATTCTATATCATTTCCCATCAATAGTATGTCATCCACATACAATATGAGAAATGCTATAGAGCTCCCACTCACTTTCTTGTAAACGCAGGCTTCTCCATAAGTCTGCGTAAACCCAAACACTTTGATCATCTCATCAAAATGAATGTTCCAACTCCAAGATGCTTGCACCAGCCCATAATTGAGCGTTGGAGCTTGCACACCTTGTCAGCATTCTTAGGATCGACAAAACCGTCCGGCTGCATCATATACAATTCTTCCTTAAGGAAACCATTAAGGAATGCTGTTTTGACGTCCATTTGCCATATCTCATAATCATAGAATCCGGCAATTGCTAACATGATTCGGACGGACTTCAACTTCGCTACGGGTGAGAAAAGTCTCATCGTAGTCAACCCCTTGAACTTGTTGATAACCCTTAGCGACAAGCCGAGCTTTATAGATGGTCACATTACCATCCGCATCTGTCTTCTTCTTAAAGATCCATTTATTTTCTATGGCTCACCGATCATCGGGCAAGTCAGTCAAAGTCCATACTTCGTTTTCATACATGGATCCTATCTCAGATTTCATGGCTTCCAGCCATTTGTCGAAATCTGGGCCCGCCATCGCTTCTTCATAGTTTGAAGGTTCACCATTGTCTAACAACATGATTTCCAGGACAGGGTTGCCGTACCACTCTGGTGCGGAACGCGTCCTTGTGGACCTTCGAAGTTCAGTAGCAACTTGATCTGAAGTTTCATGATCATCATCATTAACTTCCTCCCTAGTCGGTGCAGACACCTCGGGAACAATTTCTTGAGCTGCACCACTCTCCGGTTCAAGAGGCAATACTTCATCAAGTTCTACTTTCCTCCCTCTTACTTATTTCGAGAGAAACTCTTTCTCTAGAAAGGATCCATTCTTGGCAATAAAGGTCTTGCCTTCAGATCTAAGATAGAAGGTATACCCAATAGTTTATTTAGGGTATCCTATGAAGACGCATTTTTCCAATTTGGGTTCGAGCTTTTTAGGTTGAAGTTTCTTGACATAAGCATCGCATCCCCAAACTTTTAGAAACGACATCTTAGGTTTCTTCCCAAACCATAATTCATACGGTGTCATCTCAACAGATTTAGAAGGTGCCCTATTTAAAGTGAATGTAGCTGTCTCTAGAGCGTATCCCCAAAATGATAGCGGTAAATCAGTGAGTGACATCGTAGATCGCACCATATACAATAGAGTGCGATTACGACGTTCGGACACACCGTTACGCTGAGGTGTTCCAGGCGGCGTGAGTTGTGAAACGATTCCACATTTCCTTAAGTGCATACCAAATTTGTGACTTAAATATTCCCCCCCACGATCTGATCGTAAGAATTTTATCTTTCGGTCATGTTGATTCTCTACCTCATTCTGAAATTCCTTGAAATTTTCAAAGGTCTCAGACTTGTGTTTCATCAAATAGACATACCCATATCTACTTATGTCATCAATGAGAGTGAGAACATAACGATAGCCATCGCGAGCCTCAACGCTCATTGGACCGCACACATTAGTATGTATAATTTCCAATAAGTTGGTTGCTCGATCCATTGTTCCGGAGAACGGAGTCTTGGTCATTTTACCCATGAGGCATGGTTCGCACGTGTCAAATGATTCGAAATCAAGAGACTCCAAAAGTCCATCTGTATGGAGCTTCTTCATGCGTTTGACACTGATGTGACCAAGGCGGCAGTGCCACAGATATGTGGGACTATCATTATCAATCTTACATCTTTTGGTATTCACACTATGAATATGTGTGACATCACGTTTGAGATTCATTAAGAATAAACCATTGACCAGAGGGGCATGACCATAAAACATATCTCTCATATAAATAGAACAACCATTATTCTCGGATTTAAATGAGTAGCCATCTCGTATTAAACGAGATCCAGATACAATGTTCATGCTCAAAGCTGGCACTAAATAACAATTATTGAGGTTTAAAACTAATCTCGTAGGTAAATGTAGAGGTAGTGTGCCGACGGCGATCACATCGACCTTGGAACCATTCCTGACGCGCATTGTCACCTCATCCTTCGCCAGTCTCCGCTTATTCTGCAGCTCCTGTTTTGAGTTACAAATATGAGCAACCGCACCGGTATCAAATACCTAGGAGCTACTACGAGTACTGGTAAGGTACACAACAATTACATGTATATCACATATACCTTTAGTGTTGCCGGCCTTCTTGTCCGTTAAGTATTTGGGGCAGTTCCGCTTCCAATGTCCCTTTCCCTTGCAATAAAAGCACTCAGTCTCAGGTTTGGGTCCATTCTTTGGCTTCTTCCCGGCAATTGATTTACCGGCCGCGGAAACTCCCTTGCCGTCCTTCTTGAAGTTCTTCTTACCCTTGCCTTTCTTGAAACTAGTGGTTTTATTGACCATCAACACTTGATGTTCCTTTTTGATTTCCACCTCCACTGATTTCAGCATTGAAAATACTTCAGGAATAGTTTTCACCATCCCCTGCATATTGTAGTTCATCACAAAGCTCTTGTAGCTAGGTGGGAGCGACTGAAGGATTCTGTCAATGACCGCCTCGTCCGGGAGGTTAATGTCCAGCTGGGACAAGCGGTTGTGCAACCCAGACATTTTGAGTATGTGCTCACTGACAGAACTATTTTCCTCCATCTTACAACTGTAGAACTTGTCGGAGACTTCATATCTCTCGACCCGGGCATGAGCTTGGAAAACCATTTTCAGCTCTTCGAACATCTCATATGCTCCGTGTTGCTCAAAACGCTTTTGGAGCCCTGGTTCTAAGCTGTAAAGCATGCCGCACTGAGCGAGGGAGTAATCATCAGCACGCGACTGCCAAGCGTTCATAACGTCTTGGTTCTCTGGGATGGGTGCTTCACCTAGCGGTGCTTCTAGGACATATGCTTTCTTGGCAGCTATGAGGATGATCCTCAGGTTCCGGACCCAGTCCGTATAGTTGCTGCCATCATCTTTCAGCTTGGTTTTTTCTAGGAACGCGTTGAAGTTGAGGTTGACATGAGCGTTGGCCATTTGATCTACAAGACATTTTGCAAAGGTTTTAAGACTAAGTTCATGATAATTAAGTTCATCTAATCAAATTATTTAATGAACTCCCACTCAGACAGACATCCCTCTAGTCATCTAAGTGATACATGATCCGAGTCAACTAGGCCGTGTCCGATCATCACGTGAGACGGACTAGTCATCATCGGTGAACATCTTCATGTTGATCGTATCTTCTATATGACTCATGTTCGACCTTTCGGTCTTCCGTGTTCCAAGGCCATGTCTGTACATGCTAGGCTTGTCAAGTCAACCTAAGTGTATTACGTGTGTAAATCTGGCTTACACCCGTTGTATTCGAACGTTAGAATCTATCACACCCGATCATCACGTGGTGCTTCGAAACAACGAACCTTCGCAACGGTGCACAGTTAGGGGGAACACTTTCTTGAAATTATTGTGAGGGATCATCTTATTTAAGCTACCGTCGTTCTAAGCAAATAAGATGTAAAGCATGATAAACATCACATGCAATCAAATAGCGACATGATATGACCAATATAATTTTGCTCCTTTTGATCTCCATCTTCGGGGCTCCATGATCATCATCGTCACCGGCATGACACCATGATCTCCATCATCGTGTCTTCATGAAGTTGTCTCGTCATCTATTACTTCTACTACTATGGCTAACGGTTTAGCAATAAAGTAAAGTAATTACATGACGTTTCTGTTGACACGCAGGTCATAAATAAATTAAGACAACTCCTATGGCTCCTGCCGGTTGTCATACTCATCGACATGCAAGTCGTGATTCCTATTACAAGAACATGATCAATCTCATACATCACATATATCATTCATCACATCCTTTTGGCCATATCACATCACATGACACATGCTGCAAAAACAAGTTAGACGTCCTCTAATTGTTGTTGCAAATTTTTACGTTGCTGCTATAGGTTTCTTAGCAAGAACGTTTCTTACCTACGCCAAAACCACAACGTGATATGCCAATTTCTATTTACCCTTCATAAGGACCCTTTTCATCGAATCCGATCCGACTAAAGTGGGAGAGACAGACACCCACTAGCCACCTTATGCAACTAGTGCATGTCAGTCGGTGGAACCTGTCTCACGTAAGCGTACGTGTAAGGTCGGTCCAGGCCGCTTCATCTCACGATGCCGCCGAATCAAGATAAGACTAGTAATGGCAAGTAAATTGACAAAATCAACGCCCACAACAACTTGTGTTCTACTTGTGCGTAGAAACTACGCATAGATCTATCTCATGATGCCACCGTTGGGGAACGTAGCAGAATTTTAAAAATTTATACGCATAACCAACATCAATCTATGGAGTCATCTAGCAACGAGGGAGAGGGGAGTGTATCTACATACCCTTGTAGATCGCGAGCGGAAGCGTTCAAGAGAACGGGGTTGATGGAGTCGTACTCATCGTGATCCAAATCACCTATGACCGAGCGCCGAACGGACGGCACCTCCGCGTTCAACACACATACGGTTGGGGAAGACGTCTCCTCCTTCTTGATCCAACAAGCGGAAGGTGAGGTTGACGGAGATCCAGTAGCACGACAGCGTGGTGGTGGAAGCAGCGATGATCTCGGCAGGGCTTCGCCAAGCTCCAACGAGAGGGAGAGGTGTTACAAGGGGAGAGGGAGGCGCCAGGGACTTGGGTGCGGCTGCCCTCCCTCCCCTCCACTATATATAGGGGCCAGGGGGTGCCAGCCCCTCTAGATCCCATCTAGATGGGGGTGCGGTGGCCAAGGGGGTGGCTTGGCCCCCAAGCCAGGTGGAGCCGCCCCCACCCCTAGGGTTTCTAACCCTAGGCGCAGGAGGAGGCCCATGTGGGCGCACCAGCCCACCAGGGGCTGGTTCCCTTCCCACTTCAGCCCATGGGGCCCTTCGGGATAGGTGGCCCCACCCAGTGGACCCCCGGGACCCTTCCGGTGGTCCCGGTACAATACCGGTGACCCCCGAAACTTTCCCGATGGCCGAAACTGGTCTTACTATATATAAATATTTACCTCCAGACCATTCCAGAACTCCTCGTGACGTCCGGGATCTCATCCGGGACTCCAAACAACTTTCGGGTTACCGCATACTAATATCTCTACAACCCTAGTGTCACAGAACCTTAAGTGTGTAGACCCTACGAGTTCGGGAACCATGTAGACATGACCGAGACAACTCTCCGGCCAATAACCAACAACGGGATTTGGATACCCATGTTGGCGCCCACATATTCCACGATGATCTCATTGGATGAACCACGATGTCGAGGATTCAATCAATCCCGTATTCAATTCCCTTTGTCAATTGGTACGTTGCTTGCCCGAGATTCGATCGTCGGTATTCCAATACCTCATTCAATCTCGTTACCGGCAAGTCACTTTACTCGTTCCATAACACATCATCCCGTGACCAACCCTTAGTCACATTGAGCTCATTACGATGATGTCTTACCGAGTGGGCCCAGAGATACCTCTCCCTCATGCGGACAAATCCCAGTCTTGATTCGTGCCAACCCAACAGACACTTTCGGTGATACCCGTAGAGCACCTTTATAGTCACCCAATTACGTTGTGATGTTTGGCACACCCAAAGTATTCCTACAGTATCCGGGAGTTGCACAACCTCATGGTCTAAGGAAAAGATACTTGACATTAGAAAAGCTCTAGCAGACGAACTACACGATCTTGTGCTATGCTTAAGATTGGGTCTTGTCCATCACATCATTCTTCTAATGATGTGATCCCGTTATCAATGACATCTAATGTCCATAGTCAGGAAACCATGACTATCTGTTGATCAACGAGCTAGTCAACTAGAGGCTTACTAGGGACATGTTGTGGTCTATATATTCACACATGTATTACGATTTCCGAATAACACAATTATAGCATGAACAATAGAAAATTATCATGAACAAGGAAATATAATAATAACCATTTTATTATTGCCTCTAAGGCATATTTCCAACAGGAACATCTCATATGCTCCATGGTGTTCAAAACATTTTTGAAGTCCCAGTTTTAAGCTGTAAAGCATGGTGCACTAAACTATCAAGTAGTCATCAGATCGAGCTTTGCCAAAAGTTCATAATGTCTGCATCTGCTCCTGTAATAGGTCTGTCACCTAGCGGTGCATCAAGGACATAATTCTTCTGTGCAGCAACGAGGATAATCCTCAGATCACGGACCCAGTCCACATCATTACTACTATCATCTTTCAACTTAGTTTTCTCTAGGAATATATTAAAAATAAAACAGGGGAGTTGTACATGAGCTATTGATCTACAACATAGATATGCTAATACTATCAGGACTAATTTCATGATAAATTAAAGTTCAATTAATCATATTACTTAAGAATTCCCACTTAGATAGACATCTCTCTAGTCATCTAAATGATCACGTGATCCATATCAACTAAATCATGTCCGATCATCACATGAGATGGAGAAGTTTTCAATGGTGAACATGAAGGAAATATGCCATAGAGGCAATAATAAAGTTTTTTATTTATATTTCCTTATATCATGATAATTTTTTATTATTCATGCTAGAATTGTATTAACCAGAAACTTAGTACATGTGTGGATACATAGACAAACAGAGTGTCCCTAGTATGCCTCTACTTGACTAGCTCGTCAATCAAAGATGGTTAAGTTTCCTAACCATAGACATGTGTTGTCATTTGATAAACGGGGTCACATCATTAGAGAATGATGTGATGGACAAGACCCATCCGTTAGCTTAGCATAATGATCGTTTAGTTTTTCTGCTATTCCTTTCTTCATGACTTGATTATGTTCCTCAGACTATGAGATTATGCAACTCCCGAATACCGGAGGAACACCTTGTGTGCTATCAAATGTCACAACATAACTGTGTGATTACAAATATGCTCTAAAGGTGTCTCTGATGGAGTTTGTTGAGTTGGCATAGATCGAGATTAGGATTTGTCACTTCATGTATCGGAGAGGTATCTCTGGGCTCTCTCGGTAATGCACATCACTATGAGCCTTCCAAGCAATGTGTCTAATGAGTTAGCCACGGGATGATGCATTACGGAACGAGTAAAGAGACTTGCCAGTGGTGAGATTGAACTAGGTATGATGATACCGATGATCGAATCTCGGGCAAGTAACATACCGATGGCAAAGGGAACAACGTTTGTTTTGTGCGTTTTGGGTCATTTC
>NC_057800.1:91360250-91375454 GCF_018294505.1 Triticum aestivum
ATTGGGCCTCATGGGCCTAGTGGTGGAAGAGAGGAGGCAGGCCAGGGAGTGGCGCCCCCTAGTCCAAACCGAATTAGACTAGGGTTTGGGGGGCCTTTCCTTCTCTTCTCCTCCTCCTTCCCCCTTCTCCTTGTGGGAATAGGAAAGGGGGGGTGTGATAACCCACAGGTATAGGGGATCGCAATAGTTTTCGAGGGTAGAGTATTCAACCCAAATTTATTGATTCGACACAAGGGGAGCCAAAGAATATTCTCAAGTATTAGTAGTTGAGTTGTCAATTCAACCACACCTGAAAGGCTTAATATCTGTAGCAAAGTATTTAGTAGCAAAATAGTACGGAAGTAACGGTAACGGTGGCAAAAGTAACAGTATTAGTTTTTGTAGCAATCGCAGTGGCAACGGAAAAGTAACTAAGCAAAGATCAATATATGAAAAGCTCGTAGGCAATGGATCTATGATGGATAATTATGTCGGATGCGATTCCTCATGCAACAGTTATAACATAAGGTGACACAGAACTAGCTCCAGTTCATCAATATAATGTAGGCATGTATTCCGAATATAGTCATACATGCTTATGGAAAGAACTTGCATGACATCTTTTGTCTTACCCTCCCGTGGCAGCAGGGTCCTATTGGAAACTAAGGGATATTAAGGCCTCCTTTTAATAGAGTACCAGACCAAAACATTAACACTTAGTGAATACATGAACTCCTCAAACTACGGTCATCACCGGGAGTGGTCCCGATTGTTGTCACTTCGGGGTTACCGTATCATAACACATAGTAGGTGACTATTGACTTGCAAAATAGGATCAAGAACTCACATATATTCATGAAAACATAATAGGTCCAGATCTGAAATCATGGCACTCGGGCCCTAGTGACAAGCATTAAGCATAGCAAAGTCATAGCAACATCAATCTTAGAACATAATGGATACTAGGGATCAAACCCTAAAAAAACTAACTCGATTACATGGTAAATCTCATCCAACCCATCACCGTCTAGCAAGCCTACGATGGGATTACTCACACACGGTGGTGAGCATCATGAAATTGGTGATGGAGGAAGGTTGATGATGGCTATGGCGACGGATTCCCGTCTGCCGTGCCCCGAACGGACTCCAGATCAGCCCTCTCGAGGAAGATTAGGGCTTGGCGGCGGCTCCGTATCATAAAACGCGATGAATCCTTCTCTCTGAATTTTTTTCTCCCCGAACGTGAATATATGGAGTTGGGGTTGAGGTCGGTGGAGTCCCAGGGGGCCCACGAGGTAGGGGGGCGTCCCCTGCACCCTCGTGGACATGGTGTGGGCCCCCTAGTGCTGATTCTTTCGCCAGTATTTTTTATTAATTCCAAAACGTGTCTCCGTGGATTTTCAGGTCATTCCGAGAACTTTTATTTCTGCACAAAAATAACACCATGGCAATTCTGCTGAAAACAACGTTAGTCCGGGTTAGTTCCATTCAAATCATGCAAGTTAGAGTCCAAAACAAGGGCAAAAGTGTTTGGAAAAGTAGATATGTTGGAGACGTATCAACTCCCCCAAGCTTAAACCTTTGCTTGTCCTCAAGCAATTCAGTTGACAAACTGAAAGTGATAAAGAAAAACTTTTACAAACTCTGCTTGATCTTGTTGTGGCAAATATGTAAAGCCAGCATTCAAGTTTTCAGCAAAGAATATGAACTAACCATATTCACAATAACATTTAGGTCTCATATTTACTCATATCAATGGCATAATCAACTAGCGAGCAATAATAATAAATCTCGGATGACAACACTTTCTCAAAACAATCATAACATGATATAACAAGATGGTATCTCGCTAGCCCTTTCTAAGACCACAAAACATAAATGCAGAGCACCCCTGAGGATCAAGGACTGACTAAACATTGTAATTCATGGTAAAAGAGATCCAGTCATAGTCATACTCAATGTAAATTAATAGCAATGCATGTCAATGACAACGGTGCTCTCCAACTGGTGCTTTTTTAATAAGAGGATGATGACTCAACATAAAAGTAAATAGATAGGCCCTTGACAAAGGGAAGCAGGGATTTGTAGAGGTGCCAGAGCTCGAATTTTGAAACAAAGATAAATAATATTTTGAGTGGCATACTTTCATTATCAACATAACAACCAAGAGATCTCAATATCTTCCATGCTACACACATTATAGGCGGTTCCCAAACAGAATGGTAAAGTTTATACCCCCCCACCACCAACAAACATCAATCCATGGCTTGTACGAAACAACGGGTGCCTCCAACTAACAACATTCCTGGGGGAGTTTTATTTGCAATTATTTTGATTTGAGCATGGGACTGGGCAGCCCGGTTACCGGCCATTTTCTCGTGAGTGATAAGCGGAGTCCACTCATCATGAGAATAACCCACCTAGCATGGAATATATAGACAACCCTAGTTGATACATGAGCTATTCGAGCATACAAAACAGAATTTCATTTGAAGGTTCAGAGTTTGGCACATATATACAAATTTACTTGGAACGGCGGGTAGATACCGCATATAGGAAGGTATGGTGGACTCATATGGAATAACTTTGGGGTTTATGGAAGTGGATGCACAAGTAGTATTCCCTCTTAGTACAAGTGAAGGCTAGAAAGAGACTGGGAAGCGACCAACTAGAGAGCGACAACAGTCATGAACATGCATTAAGATTAATCAACAATGAGTGCAACCATGAGTAGGATATAAATCACCATGAACATAAATATCATGGAGGCTATGTTGATTTTGTTTCAACTACATGCGTGAGAATGTGCCAAGTCAAGCCACTTGAATCATTCAAAGGAGGATACCACCCTATCATACCACATCACAACCATTTTAATAGCATGTTGGCACGCAAGGTAAACCATTATAAACTCCTAGCAAATTAAGCATGGCATGGGTAACTATAATCTCTAATTTTCATTGCAAACATGTTTCATTCATAATAGGCTGAATCAGGAACGATGAACTAATCATATTTACAAAAACAAGATAGGTCGAGTTCATACCAGCTTCTCTCATCTCAATCAGTCCATCATATATCGTCATTATTGCCTTTCACTTGCACGACGAACGGTGTGGATAATAATAATAGTGCACGTGCATTGGACTAAGCTGGAATTTACAAGCATTTAATACAAGGGAGAAGACAAGGTAATATGGGCTCTTGGTTAAATCAACAATAATGCATATGAGAGCCACTCAACATTTTCATCATGGTCTTCTCCTCTCGACCCCCAAAGAATAAGAAAAGAAATAAAACTATTTACATGGGAAAGCTCCCAGCAAGCTGATGCGTCTCCGTCGTATCTACTTTTCCAAACACTTTTACCCTTGTTTTGGACTCTAACTTGTATGATTTGAATGGAACTAACCCAGACTGACGCTGTTTTCAGCAGAATTGCCATGATGTTGTTTTATGTGCAGAAAACAGAAGTTCTCGGAATGACCTGAAACTCCACGGAATATCTTACAATAAATAATAAAAAATCATCGCCAAAGATGAAGACTAGGGGGCCCGCACCCTTGCCACGAGGGTGGGGGTGCCCCCCTAGGGCGCGCCCCCCTACCTTGCGGGCCCCCTGGACACCTCCCGACTCCAACTCCAACTCTATATAACTGCTTTCGGGGAGAAAAAATAGGAGAGAAGAAATCATCGCTTTTTACGATATGGAGCCACCGCCAAGCCCTAAAACCTCTCGGGAGGGCTGATCTAGAGTCCGTTCGGGGCTCCGGAGAGGGGGATTTGTCGCCGTCGTCATCATCAACCATCCTCCATCACCAATTTCATGATGCTCACCGCCGTGCGTGAGTAATTCCATCGTAGGCTTGCTAGACGGTGATGGGTTGGATGATATTTACCATGTAATCGAGTTAGTTTTGTTAGGGTTTGATCCCTAGTATCCACTATGTTCTGAGATTAATGTTGCTATGACTTTGCTATGCTTAATGCTTGTCACTAGGGCCCGAGTGCCATGATTTCAAATCTGAACCTATTATGTTTTCATCAATATATGAGAGTTCTTGATCCTATCTTACAAGTCTATAGTCACCTATTATGTGTTATGATCCGTTAACCCCGAAGTGACAATAATCGGGATACTTACCGGTGATGACCGTAGTTTGAGGAGTTCATGTATTCTAAGTGCTAATGCTTTGTTCTGGTTCTCTATTAAAAGGAGGCCTTAATATCCCTTAGTTTCCATTAGGACCCCGCTGCCACGGGAGGGTAGGACAAAAGATGTCATGCAAGTTCTTTTCCATAAGCACGTATGACTATATTCGGAATACATGCCTACATTACATTGACAAATTGGAGCTAGTTCTGTGTCACCCTATGTTATGACTGTTACATGATGAACCACATCTGACATAATTATCCATCATTGATCTGATGCCTACGAGCTTTCCATATACTGGTTTACGCTTATTTACTTCCCCGTTGATATTGTTACAATCACTACAAAATACCAAAAACATTACTTTGCTTTCGTTACTCTTTTGTTACTGTTACCACCACTATCATATTATTTTGCTACTAAACACTCTGCTGCAGATACTAAGTTTCCAGGTGTGGTTGAATTGACAACTCAGCTGCTAATACTTGATAATATTCTTTGGCTCCCCTTGTGTCGAATCAATAAATTTGGGTTGAATACTCTACCCTCGAAAGCTGTTGCGATCCCCTATACTTGTGGGTCATCATGACTAATTTCTGGTTCCGTTGCTGGGGAGCATAGCTCTATTCTTTGAGTCACTTGGGATTTATTATTGGAAATATGCCCTAGAGGCAATAATAAATTAGTTATTATTATATTTCCTTGTTCATGATAATCGTTTATTATCCATGCTATAATTGTATTGATAGGAAACTCAGATACATGTGTGGGTACATAGACAACACCATGTCCCTAGTAAGCCTCTAGTTGACTAGCTCGTTGATCAATAGATGGTTACGGTTTCCTGACCATGGACATTGGATGTCATTGATAACGGGATCACATCATTAGGAGAATGATGTGATGGACAAGACCCAATCCTAAGCCTAGCACAAAGATCGTGTAGTTCGTATGCTAAAGCTTTTCTAATGTCAAGTATCTTTTCCTTAGACCATGAGATTGTGCAACTCCCGGATACCGTAGGAATGCTTTGGGTGTACCAAACGTCAGAACGTAACTGGGTGGCTATAAAGGTGCATTACAGGTATCTCCGAAAGTGTCTGTTGGGTTGGCACGAATCGAGACTGGGATTTGTCACTCCGTGTAAACGGAGAGGTATCTCTGGGCCCACTCGGTAGGACATCATCATAATGTGCACAATGTGACCAAGGGGTTGATCACGGGATGATGTGTTACGGAACGAGTAAAGAGACTTGCCGGTAACGATATTGAACAAGGTATCGGTATACCGATGATCAAATCTCGGGCAAGTAAAATACCACTAGACAAAGGGAATTGTATACATGATCGATTGAGTCCTTGACATCGTGGTTCATCCGATGAGATCATCGTGGAACATGTGGGAGCCAACATGGGTATCCAGATCCCGCTGTTGGTTATTGACCGGAGAACGTCTCGGTCATGTCTGCATGGTTCCCGAACCCGTAGGGTCTACACACTTAAGGTTCGATGACGCTAGGGTTATAAAGGAAGTTTGTATGTGGTTACCGAATGTTGTTCGGAGTCCAGGATGAGATCCCGGACGTCACGAGGAGTTCCGGAATGGTCCGGAGGTAAAGATTTATATATGGAAAGTTGTTGTCCGGGTTCCGAAAAAAGTTCGGGTTTTTTCGGTAGTGTACCGGGAAGCTTCCAGAAGGTTCCGAAGGATTCTGGAGGGGTCCGGAGGTCCGGAAACTGTTCCACCACGTCCAATACAGCAGCATGGGCTGTAAGGGGGCGCCCTAGCCTTAATGGGCCAGGGGCACCAGCCCCCCAAAGGCCCTGCGCATGGGAGGGGGAAACCCTAAGGGGGAGGGCCTCCACTTGACTTGGGAGGCACTCCTCCCCCCCTTGGCCGCACCCCTTCCTTGGAGGAAGGGGCAAGGCTGCGCCTCCCCCCTCTCCCTTGCCCCTATATATAGTGGAGGGGAGGGAGGGCAACCGCACCGGAGTCCCTGGCGCCTCCCTCCCTCCCGTGACACCTCCTCCTCTCCCGCAGGTGCTTGGCGAAGCCCTGCAGGATTGCCACGCTCCTCCACCACCACCATGCCGTTGTGCTGCTGCTGGATGGAGTCTTCCTCAACCTCTCCCTCTCTCCTTGCTGGATCAAGGCATGGGAGACATCACCGGGCTGTACGTGTGTTGAACGCGGAGGTGCCGTCCGTTCGGCACTCGGATCTCCGGTGATTTGGATCACGACGAGTACGACTCCTTCAACCCCGTTCTCTTGAACGCTTCCGCTTAGCGATCTACAAGGGTATGTAGATGCACTCTCCTTCCCCTCGTTGCTGGTTTCTCCATAGATAGATCTTGGTGACACGTAGGAAAATTTTGAATTTCTGCTACGTTCCCCAACAGTGGCATCATGAGCTAGGTCTATTGCGTAGATTCTTTGCACGAGTAGAACACAGAGTAGTTGTGGGCGTTGATTTTGTTCAATATGCTTACCGTTACTAGTCCAATCTTGTTTCGACGGTATTGTGGGATGAAGCGGCCCGGACCGAGCTTACACGTACACTTACGTGAGACAGGTTCCACCGACTGACATGCACTTGGTGCATAAGGTGGCTAGCGGGTGCCAGTCTCTCCCACTTTAGTCGGAACGGATTCGATGAAAAGGGTCCTTATGAAGGGTAAATAGCAATTGACATATCACGTTGTGGTTTTTGCGTAGGTAAGAAACGTTCTTGCTAGAAACCCATAGCACCCACGTAAAACATGCAAACAACAATTAGAGGACGTCTAACTTGTTTTTGCAGGGTATGCTATGTGATGTGATATGGCCAAGAAGAATGTGATGAATATATGTGATGTATGAGATTGATCATGTTCTTGTAATAGGAATCATGACTTGCATGTCGATGAGTATGACAACCGGCAGGAGCCATAGGAGTTGTCTTTATTTATTGTATGACCTGCGTGTCATTGAACAACGCCATGTAATTACTTTACTTTATTGCTAACCGGTAGCCATAGTAGTAGAAGTAATAGTTGGCGAGACAACTTCATGAAGACACGATGATGGAGATCATGGTGTCATGCCAGTGACGACGATGATCATGGAGCCCCGAAGATGGAGATCAAAAGGAGCAAAATGATATTGGCCATATCATGTCACTATTATTGATTGCGTGTGATGTTTATCATGTTTATGAATCTTATTTACTTAGAAAGACGGTAGTAAATAAGATGATCCCTTACAACAATTTCAAGAAGTGTTCTCCCCTAACTGTGCACCGTTGCTAAAGTTCGTCGCTTCGAAGCACCACGTGATGATCGGGTGTGATAGATCCTTACGTTCACATACAACGGGTGTAAGATAGATTTACACATGGAATACACTTAGGGTTAACTTGACGAGCCTAGCATGTACAGACATGGCCTCGGAACACGGAGACCGAAAGGTCGAGCATGAGTCATATAGTAGATACGATCAACATGAAGATGTTCACCGATGATGACTAGTCCGTCTCACGTGATGATCGGACACGGCCTAGTTAACTCGGATCATGTAATCACTTAGATGACCAGAGGGATGTCTATCTGAGTGGGAGTTCATAAGATGAACTTAATTATCCTGAACATAGTCAAAAGATCTTTGCAAATTATGTCGTAAGCTCGCGCTTTAGTTCCACTGTTTAGATATGTTCCTAGAGAAAATATAGTTGAAAGTTGACAATAGCGATTATGCGGACAGTAGAAAGCTTATGTCCTTAATGCACCGCTTAGTGTGCTGAACCCCAAATGTTGTTTGTGGATGTTGCGAACATCGGACATACACGTTTTGATAACTACGTGATAGTTCAGTTAAATGGTTTAAGTAGAGGCACCAAAGACGTTTTCGAAACGTCGTGGAACATATGAGATGTTTCGAGGGCTGAAATTGGGATTTCAGGCTCGTGCCCACGTCAAGAGGTATAAGACCTCCGACGATTTTCTTAGCCTGCAAACTCAGGGAGAAAAGCTCAATCGTTGAGCTTGTGCTCAGATTGTCTGAGTGCAACAATCACTTGAATCGAGTGGGAGTTGATCTTCCAGATGAGATAGTGATGTTTCTTCAAAGTCATTGCCACCAAGCTGCTAGAGCTTCGTGATGAACTATAACATATCAGGGATAGATATGATGATCCTTGAGGTATTCGTGATGTTTGACACCGCGAAAGTAGAAATCAAGAAGGAGCATCAATTGTTGATGGTTGGTGAAACCACTAGTTTCAAGAAGGGCAAGGGCAAGAAGGGATACTTCATGAAACGGCAAATCAGCTGCTGCTCTAGTGAAGAAACCCGAGGTTGAACCCAAACCCGAGACTAAGTGCTTCTGTGATAAGGGGAACAACCACTGGAGCAGAATTACCCTAGATACTTGGTAGATGAGAAGGCTGGCAAAGTCGATAGAAGTATATTGGATATACATTATGTTAATGTGTACTTTACTAGTACTCCTAGTAGCACCAGTGTATTAAGATACCGGTTCAGTTGCTAAGTGTTAGTAACTTGAAATAAAAGAGCTACGGAATAAACGGAGACTAGCTAAAGGTGAGCTGACGATATGTGTTGGAAGTGTTTCCAAGTTTGATGTGATCAAACATCGCACGCTCCCTCTACCATCAAGATTAGTATTAAACCTGAATAATTGTCATTTGGTGTTTGCGTTGAACATAGACATAATTGGATTATGTCTATCGCAATACGGTTATTCATTTAAGGAGAATAATGGTTACTCTATTTATTTGAATAATACCTTCAATGGTCTTGCACCTAAAGGAATGGTTTATTGAATCTCGATCGTAGTGATACACATTTTAATGCCAAAAGATATAAGATAGTAATGATAGTACCACTTACTTGTGGCACTGCCATGAAAGTCATATTGGTATAAAACGCATGAAGAAGCTCCATGTTGATGGATCTTTGGACTCACTCGTTTTTGAAAAGTTTGAGACATGCGAACCATGTCTATTGGTGTATACGCATGAAGAAACTCCATGCGGATGGATCGTTTGGACTCACTTGATTTTGAATCACTTGAGATATGCAAATCATACCACATAGGCAAGATGACTGAAAAGCCACGGTTTCAGTAAGATGGAACAAGATAGCAACTTGTTGGAAGTAACACATTTTGATGTGTGCAGTCCAATGAGTGCTGAGGCATGCAGTGAATATCGTTATGTTCTTACTTCACAGATGATTCGAGTAGATGTTGAGTATATTTGCTTGATAAAACACAAGTCTGAATTATTGAATGGTTCAAGTAATTTCAGAGTGAAGTAGAAGATCATTGTGACAAGAGGATAAAATGTCTATGATATGATCATAGAGATGAATATCTGAGTTACGAGCTTTGGCACACAATTAAGACATTGTGGAAATTATTTCACAATTAATACCGCCTGGAACACCATAGTGTGATGGTGTGTCCGAACATCATAGTTGCATCCTATTGGATATGGTGCGTACCATGATGTCTCTTATCGAATTACCACTATCGTTCATGGGTTAGGCATTAGAGACAACCGCACTCACTTTAATAGGGCACCACAAAACTCCGTTGAGACGACACCGTATGAACTATGGTTTGGAGAAACCTAAGCTGTCGTTCCTTAAAAGTTTGGGGGTGCGACGCTTATGTGAAAAAGTTTCAAGTTGATAAGCTCGAACCCAAAGCGGATAAAATGCATCTTCATAGGACACCCAAAACAGTTGGGTATACCTCCTAATTCAGATCCGAAAGCAATAGGGATTGTTTCTTGAATCGGGTCCTTTCTCGAGGAAAAGTTTGTCTCGAAAGAATTGAGTGGGAGGATGGTGGAGACTTGATGAGGTTATTGAATCATCACTTCAACCAGTGTGTAGCAGGGCACATGAAGTTGTTCCTCTGGCACCTACACCAATTGAAGTGGAAGCTTATGATAGTGATCATGAAGTTTCGGATCAAGTCACTACCGAACCTCGTAGGACGACAAGGACGCGTACTACTTCGGAGTGGTACGGTGATCCTGTCTTGAAGGTCATGTTGCTAGACAACAATGAACCTACGAGCTATGGAGAAGCGATGGTGGGCCCAAATTCCGACAAATGGTTAGAAGCCATGAAATCCGAGATAGGATCCATGTATCAGAACAAAGCATGGACTTTGGTGGACTTGCCCGATGATCGGCAAGCCATTGAGATAAATGGATCTTTAAGAAGAAGACAGACGTGGATGGTAATGTCACCATCTATGAAGCTCGACTTGTGACGAAGAGTTTTTCACAAGTTCAAGGAGTTGACTACGATGAGATTTTCTCATCCGTAGCGATGCTTAAGTCCGTCGGATTCATGTTAGCATTAGCTGCATTTATGAAATCTGGCAGATGGATGACAAAACGAGTTTCCTTACCAGTCTTCGTATGGAAAGGTTGTATGTGATACAATCAGAAAGTTTTTGTCGATCCTAAGGATGCTAAAAGGTATGCTAGCTCCAGCGATCCTTCTAAGGACTGGAGTAAGCATCTCGGAGTTGGAATGTATGCTTTGATACGATGATCAAAGATTTTGGGTCTATACAAAGTTTATGAGAAACTTGTATTTCCAAAGAAGTGAGTGGGAGCACTATAGAATTTCTGATGAGTATATGTTGTTGACATATTGATGATCAGAAATGATGTAGAATTTCTAGAAAGCATATAGGGTTGTTTGAAAGGTGTTTTTAAATAGAAAACCTAGATTAAGCTACTTGAACATTAAGCATCAAGATCTATGAGGATAGATCAAAAATGCTTAATGGTACTTTCAAATGAGCATATACCTTGACATGATCTTGAAGGTGTTCAAGATGGATCAGTCAAAGAAGGAGTTCTTGCCTGAGATGTAAGGTACGAAGTTAAGACTTAAAAGCTCGACCACGACAGAAAAGAGAGAAAGGACGAAGGTCGTCCCCTATGCTTTAGACGTAGGCTCTACAGTATGCTATGCTAAGTACCGCACCTGATGTGTGCCTTGGCACATGTCTGGCAAGAGGGTACAAAGGTGATCAAGGAGTGGATAACCAGATAGCGGTCAAAATTATCCTTAGAGGAATAAGGATATGTTTCTCGATTATGGAGGTGATAAAGAGTTCGGCGTAAAGGGTTACGTCGATGCAAGCTTTAACACCTATCCGAGTGACTCTGAGTAGCAAGCCGGATATGTATAGTGGAACAACCATTTGGAATAACTCCAAGTGGAGAGTGGTAGCAGCATTTACAATATGACCTTGAGATTTGCAAAGTACATACGGATCTGAATGCTGCAGACCCGTTGACTAAAACCTCTCTCACAAGCAAAACATGATCAAACCCCAGAACTCATTGAGTCTCAATCACATGATGATGTGAACTAGTTTAGTGACACTAGTAAACTCTTTGGATGTTGGTCACATGGTGATGTGCCCTGTCAATGTTAATCACATGGCGATGTGAACTAGATTATTGACTCTAGTGCAAGTGGGAGACTGTTGGAAATATGCCCTAGAGGCAATAATAAATTAGTTATTATTATATTTCCTTGTTCATGATAATCGTTTATTATCCATGCTATAATTGTATTGATAGGAAACTCAGATACATGTGTGGGTACATAGACAACACCATGTCCCTAGTAAGCCTCTAGTTGACTAGCTCGTTGATCAATAGATGGTTACGGTTTCCTGACCATGGACATTGGATGTCATTGATAACGGGATCACATCATTAGGAGAATGATGTGATGGACAAGACCCAATCCTAAGCCTAGCACAAAGATCGTGTAGTTCGTATGCTAAAGCTTTTCTAATGTCAAGTATCTTTTCCTTAGACCATGAGATTGTGCAACTCCCGGATACCGTAGGAATGCTTTGGGTGTACCAAACGTCACAACATAACTGGGTGGCTATAAAGGTGCATTACAGGTATCTCCGAAAGTGTCTGTTGGGTTGGCACGAATCGAGACTGGGATTTGTCACTCCGTGTAAACGGAGAGGTATCTCTGGGCCCACTCGGTAGGACATCATCATAATGTGCACAATGTGACCAAGGGGTTGATCACGGGATGATGTGTTACGGAACGAGTAAAGAGACTTGCCGGTAACGAGATTGAACAAGGTATCGGTATACCGATGATCGAATCTCGGGCAAGTAAAATACCACTAGACAAAGGGAATTGTATACGGGATCGATTGAGTCCTTGACATCGTGGTTCATCCGATGAGATCATCATGGAACATGTGGGAGCCAACATGGGTATCCAGATCCCGCTGTTGGTTATTGACCGGAGAACGTCTCGGTCATGTCTGCATGGTTCCCGAACCCGTAGGGTCTACACACTTAAGGTTCGATGACGCTAGGGTTATAAAGGAAGTTTGTATGTGGTTACCGAATGTTGTTCGGAGTCCCGGATGAGATCCCGGACGTCATGAGGAGTTCCGGAATGGTCCGGAGGTAAAGATTTATATATGGAAAGTTGTTGTTCGGGTTCCGGAAAAAGTTCGGGTTTTTTCGGTAGTGTACCGGGAAGCTTCCAGAAGGTTCCGGAGGATTTCGGAGGGGTCTGGAGGTCCGGAAACTGTTCCACCACGTCCAATACAGCAGCATGGGCTGTAAGGGGGCGCCCTAGCCTTAATGGGCCAGGGGCACCAGCCCCCCAAAGGCCCTGCGCATGGGAGGGGGAAACCCTAAGGGGGAGGGCCTCCACTTGACTTGGGAGGCACTCCTCCCCCCCTTGGCCGCACCCCTTCCTTGGAGGAAGGGGCAAGGCTGCGCCTCCCCCCTCTCCCTTGCCCCTATATATAGTGGAGGGGAGGGAGGGCAACCGCACCGGAGTCCCTGGCGCCTCCCTCCCTCCCGTGACACCTCCTCCTCTCCCGCAGGTGCTTGGCGAAGCCCTGCAGGATTGCCACGCTCCTCCACCACCACCATGCCGTTGTGCTGCTGCTGGATGGAGTCTTCCTCAACCTCTCCCTCTCTCCTTGCTGGATCAAGGCATGGGAGACGTCACCGGGCTGTACGTGTGTTGAACGCGGAGGTGCCGTCCGTTCGGCACTCGGATCTCCGGTGATTTGGATCACGGCGAGTACGACTCCTTCAACCCCGTTCTCTTGAACGCTTCCGCTTAGCGATCTACAAGGGTATGTAGATGCACTCTCCTTCCCCTCATTGCTGGTTTCTCCATAGATAGATCTTGGTGACACGTAGGAAAATTTTGAATTTCTGCTACGTTCCCCAACATTTATATCTGCTGGACACTATGAAGGATTTGAAAGATGCTAAGACAGCAATTTATCCCTCAACTACGAGGGGAGGTAAGGAACTGCCATCTAGCTCTGCACTTGATTCACCTTCTGTTATGAGTAAGCTTGCGACACCTAAACCTACTTCTGCTATTCGTTCTGATATGTCGCATGTTATTGATGATGCTACTTCTGCTATACATGATACTTATGATGAAACTACTTCTATGTTTGATACTACTGTGCCACTTGGTGATTTTCTTGAGGAACAACTTGCTAGGGCTAGAGAGATTGAAAATATTGAATCTGATTATGAAGATGAAAGTGATGATGAAGAATCACTTGTTATTCCTGAGGGTTATTTATTTGATCAAGAAGCTTCTTTAGCTATTTTAGCTTGCAAATATAGATATGAACTCAAAAGGTTATTAGCTAAATGGAACAAGCAATCTCTAAATGCTAGGATGAGACCTGACCCTGCTTTTGCTACTTCACCTATCTGTGTTACTGATAAGGATTATGAATTCTCTGTTGATCCTGATATAATTGCTTTAGTTTAATCTGATCCTTTTCATGGCTATGAATCTGAAACTTTTGTGGCACATCTTACTAAATTAAATGATATAGCCACCTTGTTCACTAATGATGAGAGATCTCACTACTTTTATATCCTTAAAATATTTCCGTTATCATTAAAGGGTGATGCTAAGATATGGTTTAATTCTCTTGATCCTGGTTGTGCGTAGTCCCCAGGATATGATTTACTACTTCTCTGCTAAATATTTCCCTGCTCATAAGAAACAAGCTGCTTTAAAGGAAATATACAACTTTGTGCAAATTAAAGAAGAGAGACTCCCACAAGCTTGGGGGAGGCTTCTCAAGTTACTTAATGCTTTGCCTGATCATCCTCTTAAAAATGAAATACTTGATATCTTTTATAATGGAGTAACCGACGCTTCCAGAGATTACCTGGATAGTTGTGCTGGTTCTCTTTTAAGGGAAAGAACACCGGATGAAGCTGAAATCTTATTGAATAATATGCTGACAAATGGAAATAATTGGGCACCTCCTGAGCCAGCTCCTGCTCCAACTAATGATCCTATTCCTAAACCAACTCTGAAGAAGAGAGGTGTTCTATTTCTCAGTCCCGAAGTGTGACGCCCCGAGACCGATGTGCCAGGTGTCCTCCAGTTATTCGCTGTTGTTGCCTTGTCATTGCTTGCGTGTCATGCATTGCATATCATGTCATTATGTGCATTTCATTTGCATACATGTTCGTCTCATGCATCCGAGCTTTTTCCCGTTGTCCGTTTTGCAATCCGGCGCCCCTATGTCACCCGGTGTCCCTTCTACCTCTTTTCGTGTGCGGGTACTAAACGTTCTCGGATTGGACCGAGACTTGTCATGCGGCCTTGGTTTACTACCGGTAGACCACCTGTCAAGTTTCGTGCCATTTGGACTTCGTTTGATACTCCAACGGTTAACCAAGGGACCGAAAAGGCCTCGTGCGTGTTGCAGCCCAACACCCTTCCAATTTGGCCCAAAACCCACCTAAACCTCTTCCACCATCTCGGTCGTTCAATCACGACTGCATGGCCAAAAACCGCACGTCATTTGGACTCTCCTAGCACCCTCTACCTCTATAAATAGATCACCCCCGAAATTCTCGCGCAAAACCCTAGCCCCCTCTCACCCCTCACCCGCCGGACATTTTTCCCGCCGACAGACGTGTCCGCCCGCGACGTCCGCTGCCACGTGTCGGGCTGGCATTCGCCCCGCCCGGTGCCCACATCGCTGCGCC